>NW_028242757.1:0-173265 GCF_964263255.1 Lissotriton vulgaris
GCATAATGTATTCGTGTTGTGGTTCCGTGGATTCTGGACCCAAGTCATAAACATCATCGTAACATAACGATTTTGGTATCAGCATACCGAGAATGATGAGTATACTATATACAAGTATTTTCGTCGTATTCGAGTGACAAGATCACAATAAAACCAGAGATTTTGTTCTGAAACCTCGGGTTCCATTTTGTGTACGGCAGCCATTTTATGGCTGCCCTCACATAGGCCGATGACTAAGGCCAAAACGAGTCTTAGGGACACGTACACCTTTGCTAACTTTTGTGTGACCTGGGCAAGCTGACTCCACTGCCCGAAGCCAAACCTGTTCCGCCTGTTCCTTTGCCATTGGCCGCTCGAGATTAGGATCAAGGCACAGCATACCATAAACCCTTCATTGCACACAACTATGTCTAATATTACTCACACCTGTCTCTGTTCTTTCTTTATGGCCTGCTTTACGATGAGGAGGTGCCCGTTTTTATTAGGGGTCCGTCCGATATCTGATGAAAAGTGTTGGGCCTTGCCGTGTAATTGATTGTGGGCTGGACAAACTGAAAATGGGCTTGTCATCATGAATCTGCTTTTCTTTGTCATAGAAATATGTGAATGATCAACTGTAAAATAAGGAATGTTTGCCTAAAGCATAATATTTTGTATAAAAAGGGATGGCTGGCTTTGTAAGATTGAGCAGTCTCCTGAGAATAAACACCGTGTTGTACTTCTAGGATACCTGTTACTGGCTGCAGCCAATAAATGTGATCTTTGATGTCACCAAGAAGTCTCTGCGTTTCTGTAGTCTGAGACAGGAGAACTCGAAGTCTTTGGGTGTGTCCCCTGGCACCGATGGGTTCTTAAAAACCCGGTACTTCAGTTGGCGCCCAACATGGGGCGATTTCAGCGGTACCGGTCCAAGTCAGAGGTTCGTGAGGAGCTTCGTGTGAAATTCTGGAGGAAGGCCAACCACTTCATCGACCCCTGTATGTCGTCGTGGTCCGAAAGTCTTTGCTGCGATGTTCCCCGCTTTCCAACGGCTACGAAGGACTGCTGCCCTGACTATCACCCTGTCTTGGACCCTTTGATGATTTGTAGAGCGAGACGATAGACGAGTCTTCTGGTGACGTCATCGATACCTCAGTTAAGTATGAGTGGAGCGTCTCCCAGTCCTTAGTTTGGTTCTTAGTTTGGGTATCCCCTTGGGATCTTTGATTTGGAACTTGCAAGTACCAAAGCCGAGGGACTTGTGTATTCACGAGACTATCGTATTCGATATCCCCTTGAAGTTTGAAGCTAGACTAGTGAGCGAAGATGCCTGGCCTTAGCAGACTTGGAAATTTGTTTTGTCTTGGTTGTAATAGGGATTCCCGATTGGAGGACTCGTGCCCGGTTCCTCCAATTGGAACTCCAACCTATGAGCTTTATGTGAAGCATGGCGTAGGCCCCATCACATATAATGAAGTATGGATCCGATACACCAGGAAAGATGGTGTTCTAAAATGGCCCCAGTATGGTAGTTTTGACACAGAAATCCTAGATAATCTAGAGGTTAGACTTTTTAAGAAGAAAGCCAGGCCGGCGATGTTTGACTCTTTCCGCCTATGGCGAAAGGAAGCCAAACAGAAAGAAATTAAATTAGCAAAGAGAAATAAAAGAGAAAAGGGTCTCTCGATAATGCAAGCTGCTATGCAGTTTAAAGATAACGAAGAAGAACAGGCAAGTGAGCAGTTGCACAGGCAACGTAAAATGGCGATTGATAAATGCTACCCAGTTTTGCCGCCTCTCCAGCAAGATGCAGCAAAAGAACTTGAAAAAAATCCTTTAATGTCACACTTATTGAGTTCGCCACCCCCTTATGCGCAAAGTGCTACAGCACCTCCACAACCTTTAGTTGTGCAACCTCCGGTTGTTGTGCCTCAGGTTCTTCCACAGCCACCAGCTGCTCTTCAGTTGGCTCCTACTCCTCTGGTGCAGCCTCCTCAAGGGCCGCCAACTTTGCTTTCTGCTCCGCCTTCACTTCCTACGACTTTGCCTACTATATCGACTACCATTCCCGGTATTCCTGTGAACCTGCCTCTGCGTCTGCCTTGCCTCACTCTGCTTTTCCTCCAGTCCTTTCATCAACTTCTCCCTCTGTTCGCCAGAGAATGACTGATACTGTTACTAGTCTTCTATATCCTCTCTTCGGGGCAGCAAGTATGACCCCTGTTTCAACGCGCAAATAGTTGCGTAGTCAACTGCCTGACTCTAGGGAGCGGGAAACATTGGATTATTTGGCACATAAATGGGTTACTGATCCCACAAGATGTGAGCTAGAGTCTGTTATGGATGTCTTCCATCAATGGGAAGCACCGAAGCAGAGATATGTTTTTGAGAAAATGTGTGCTTTTCTTTGTGAGGAATTGGAGGACAATGATTTGGAATCCAATCCGCCTGATTTGTGCCGTGTACGGTTCGAGTTTGCAAAAGGTACGATTGTGGGTTCCGATGTTGAGAAAGCAGTTGCGACATTATTATCAGTTAGGAGTGAGGGTATTTCTCTGTCGGTGTTTGAGCCTGATTCCTCTGTTAGAAGGAAGGTGAGACAGTATCCCATGAGAGAAGTTCCTCCGGTATGGAAGGAAGCAGTTCAGGCTGATGTAGGTCTTGGTATTTTAGCTGCACCAGCACATTTTCAGCGTGTTTGGGTACATGTTCCATGGAAAAGAGACGAAGTATTGGCTCTTAAACAGACATTACCTGATCCCCGTAAAAACCCTGCAGGGTATTATAAGGAATTGTCACAGACTGCAGACTCATGTATTATGAATCTAGCTGATATAGACATGTTGTTTGGGAATGTTGTTCCGCAGCCTTTGTGGGGATTGATTCGCCATACGGGTCATGCGCCGGAGTTAGGCGACACATGGGCTAATATTAGTGCTGCGAATGACAGACAAGTTGGTGGTGCTAAACCTGAGCCTTTAGTAGCAGAACTCCCTGGTAAGATCGTTACTTACATGAAAACTTTAATGCCTGCTATGCGAGTGAATTGGGACAAATTGTCTGCGTGTAAGCAGAAGAAAGATGAAACAGTGTCTGATTTCTTTACCAGGTTTGAAGAGACGTTTATCGACCACAGTGGTCAAGATATGAGTACAGAAGGTGGTCAACGGTTGTTCGTTGACAAGTTTGTGCACAATTTGCTTCCCGAGTTGTGTAAGAAATTTAAAGATTCAGAGAGCTCCTGGGCCGTTTCTTTTTCAGCACAGATATTGGCTACTGCACAGTACTACGAGAATAGGGATAAAGATGAGAAGGATAGAGCAGACAAGAAAACTAAAGAGTTAAAGACGAAGGTTCTTTAACAACAGGCGTATCCGCCTCGTGGTGGTCAGCGTGACTATCAGCAACCTCAGCAGTTTCAGAGAAACTCGCAAAGGTTCGAGTTTTCTCAACCACGTTTTCCTGTAGGTCCTAATAAATGTGCATATTGTAAAGAAGAAGGCCATTTTAAAAGTAGCTGCCCTGTTTTGTTACAGCGTATGAATGGTGTTTCTAGCGCAAGAGGTCGAGGCAATTCTCAAGCTCCTTGAGGTAGAGGACTTGGAATTTTCCCCCAGAACACGCGTCCCTTTCCGCCTCAAAATTCAATGAATAGTTTTGATCAGCAGAATAACGCGTCCGGTAGGATGACTCAGTACTATGCTGATGACTACTATGCAGAAGTTGAGAACATGGAAGGTGATGATTGCTAGGACAGCCATAGACAAAGAGAGGGAGTTGTTTCAGTTCCAGTGGATCAGAGTGGACCTTATGTTGAGGTGATTACATCAGGTGTGTCAGAGCCTTTTCTGTGGATACTGGTGCTACAAAGAGTTCTATTATGCACTCTAGACTCCCTGGCGCACCTTTGTCTGGCGAGACGAATGTTTCAGTAGGTTTTTCTGGCGCCCCAGTTAGGAACCCGATTTCTAGTCTATGTCCCTTTCTGTTGGACCTTGTGAATTCGAAGCACCCCTTATTCTGACTACAGGTTGTGGCGAGAACTTGTTAGGATTGTATCTGTTGAAAAGATTGTATGCGACATTGTATTGTTCTCCTTCGGGAGTACAACTTACACTGGGTAAGAAAGTGGTCTCCCCAATGTATTTGTCGAAGGATAAACTTCCGACACAATTGTCATTTCTTCCTGATATTCTTTGGGCTACTGGTCCTAATGATGTGGGTCTTTTGGAAATACCGCCATATGATGTGACATTGAAAGCCAATGTTAAAATGCCACGCATTCCCCAATACAAGATCTCTATTAAAGGTGAAAAGGCGTTGCTAGCGATCATTTATGATCCGATTGAAAAAGATGTAATTGAAGAAACAAGAGGCAACGTTTGCAATAGCCCTGTTCTGCCTGTTTTGAAGCGTACTGACCCTTCTCAGCCACCTGTTTACAGGTTTGTGATTGATCTTAGAGAGGTGAATAAAATTGTTATGCCACAATTTCCAGTTGTTCCTGATATCACTGCCCTATTGACTATGATTCCAGCTTCCGCGACTTGGTTCTCGGTGACTGACTTGAAGAATGCTTTCTTCAGCATCCTGATTGCCGAGGAGAGCAGGGATATTTTTGGCTTCTGTTTAGGAGGTCGAAGCTTTCGGTTTAAACGCGCTCCTCAAGGCTACTGTGAAAGTCCATCAATATATAGTCAGGCTTTAAAGACACAGCTTGATACGATTGTTTTACCTGATGGTGCTACCCTTATTCAGTACGTCGACGATTTGCTAGTCGCTGCAGATACTGAGGAGATTTGTAAAGAAGCCACGTTGTCGTTGTTGCGTCATTTGTTTGATTTGCATCACAAAGTGTCTCTTTCGAAATTGCAATATTATTGACAAGAAGTGACCTACTTATGTCATCTCTTATCGAAGGAGGGAAGGAAACTGACCCCAGAAAGAATTCAGGCAATTGCAAAATTGAGTGTGCCAATGACACAGAGAGAAGTGCGTGCTTTTTTGGGTATTACATCATATTGCAGACAATGGATACTGAATTTTTCTTTGCTGGCCAAACCCTTGGTAGCATTGACCTGTAAAGATACACCGAATGCCCTTCCGTGGTCTGAAGGGTGTCAGAAAAGTTTTTCCGAATTGCGTGATGCATTGTGTTCGGCTCCTGTGTTGGGTACCCCCGACTACAGTAAGCCCTTTACACTCTATGTCCATGAGAAAGAAGGATGTGCATTGTCAGTGTTGACACAGTCTTTTGGGGACAAGCAGCGTCCATCGGCGTATTTTTCGTCGACTTTGGATCCGGTAGCTAGAGCATTGCCGAGTTGCTTGAGAGCCACAGCGGCAGCAGCTGTTTCTATTCGACAGTCTGCTGGTTTGGTAATGAATAATACATTGATTGTAATGGTTCCACATGCAGTGGACACTTTGTTAAACAGGACCAAGACACAGCACTTAACTAGTGCTCGATTGTCAGGATATGAGTTGACACTGTTAGCAAGTCATGTGCACATAAAGAGATGCAACATGTTGAATCCAGCTACGTTGTTGCCGATTGTAACAGAGACAGATGTTTCTGAAAACCATGATTGCTTTCTCAGGACAGAAGAAGAAACGAAAGGGAGAGTAGATCTTAAAGACACTCCTCTTGTGAAGTGTGATGGTACCTTATGGGTGGATGGTTCATGCTTCAAGCTTCCGAATGGTGATACGACTGCGGCATATACTGTTACGACTTTGCATACGATTGTTGAAACTGCACGTATTCCACATAATTCAGCTCAAGCAGCAGAGTTGATTGCACGTACGAGAGCGTGTGTGTTATCAAAAGGAATGAAAGTGACCATATATACTGACAGCCAGTATGCGTTTGGTGTGGCTCATAGTTTTGGACGATTGTGGAAAGAGCGTGGGTTTCTGACTTCGCATGGAGCCAAGATTCAGCATGGTCAGTTGGTGAATGAGCTTCTTGAGTCACTTACCTTGCCATTACAAGTTGCGATTGTGAAATGTAGTGAACACAAGAAGGTTACTGATGATGTTGGTCGTGGCAATGCGTTTGCTGACGAAGTCGCAAAAGAAACAGCAAGGGATGTGATCAGTCGAATGTATGTTGCAGGCCCTGCAAGATGGGTTGGTGACGTTGGAATGTGTGAAGATACGATAGAGCGTGTGAAATCTATTCAAGCTGAACCTACAGAGAAAGAGTTGAGTGTGTGGAGAGAGAGTACGGGTAAATTGGATGCAAATGGTTGTTGGGTTGAATTGTCCATCAGGTTGTTACCCGATGCGTATGTGCTTGCAGTGGTTACAATGGCCCATGGAATGGCTCATATCAGTGTGAAAGGGATTTGTAAGTTGTCGGCTTCAGTATGGCAAAATGCTGGAATTCCTAAGTGTGCAGAGAATGTGGTCAAGAATTGCATGGTGTGTCTGAAATACAATCCTGGTAGGGGAACCCCTACTCCAGCTGGTCATTTTGCGCCTCCAACGTATCCGTTCGAGGCTTTGCAGCTAGATTTCATCCACATGGAAAGGTGCAACAATTTGAAATACGTACTCGTTGTTGTTTGTGCCTTTTCAAGATGGGTAGAAGCATACCTGTAGGAAGGGGGAGGCTCTAGTTGGCGCAGTGCAACACTAGCGACAAGCAGGGACTCGCTCTTCCTCGTCAGGGCTGAGGGTTACCTTCCAGACAACCTCTGCTTACCCTCTAGGTAGTGTGGCTTAAGCAGTCGTAGGCTAATCTTTGGGGCACATAGGGTTAAACACTTGCAACAGTACACCTTCACAACCAACCCACCACACAACGAGACCAGACTGTATTCTTGTAAAAATATATCTCTTTATATAGACTTTACGCAGGCTTGTGAATACAGTCAATACTTTACGGATACGGTTGCAGGATATTAGCTTTTAGGTTACCACAGTTCTTATCGTAGTTCTTGGGAGGCCCGTAGGCCGGCGTTAAACAAAGTTCTTTGTGGAGCCAGCGGCTTCCAGGGGATCTGTCCCACGTCGCGTTGCCTTCCCGGTGTCGCTGATCGTTGCGGCTCTTCGGCCGAGCAGGTCACTGGTCGTCCGGGGCAGCGGTGCTCTGTGGCGGCACGGTCCTCTCTTCGTCGTCTGCTCCGACCCTGGAGACGGCGGCTGTGCGGTGGTGACAAGTGGCAGTACGGTCCCCAAGTGCAGGACGTACCCAGCCAAATGTCGGTGCAGCTGTGGGCTCACAGCTGGGCTGTCGGGCAGGCCACCGACCTTGTGGATTCTCGTAGGGCAAGGGTCTGTCCTTGCAGGTGAGGGACGGCTCGCTATGCAGTCGCCTCGATAGCTCGGACCGGACGGGCCCTCCTTTACTTTGCTCTCGGGCTCCCAGCGCAGGTGTGGTCACGATGTTCGGGCCAGCGGCGGCTGGTCCTCACTGTGCTTCCGCTGTTGCTTTGGGCCCCGGTCACGGTGGTCGGGAGGGGGTGGATGCCTTAGAGGAGCTTCCTCTTTGTCGGTGCTGCGGCGATGGTCAGCACCCGCAGTCGCTTTCTTCCAAGGGAGTTAGCATCCACTGGTCCTGGGATGCTGGTCAGGGGGCAAGCTCAATTCCAAGCCCTCGGAGATCTCTTGGCAGAGTTTGGCACAAAGTAGCACAAAAAGTCTTTTCGTAGTCGTTTTGTCTTCCTCTCCTTCAGCAGCAAGGCACCAGACACAGGCAAGAGTCAGCACCCTTCCTTGTCTTCTCGCGGTCCTTCTCGTAGGGCAGAGTCGTTCTGTGGCCCAAACTGGATCTAATTTTCAAGGAGCAGGGCTCCGTCTTTTATAGGCCAATTCTTTTGTTCTCGCAGGCCAGGGGGGCCTTTGCATAGCCACTCTCAGTTCTGGAGTACCCCCGCGGGTGTACTCCGGCTTCTGCTTTCAGTGTGAGGGGCAGGCGCATCAGACGCCCCACAGGAGGTGGAGCCAGCATTGTCCGGACAGGAGTGGCCAGAGTACCTTGTTGATGGGGGCTTCGCCCTTCCTGGGCCAGGTGCCGGCAGAGTCATCCGCCGCTCCCCAGGAGGGTGGAGCCAGCATTGTGGAGGTCGAGCACAGTGACAGCTCGAGTCAAGAGGCACTCCTACCTCCCACTAAGGTGTAATCTGCGCATTCACCACCTGTCATCCCTCCAGCCCTGTCACTCACACATCCCAGACAGTCGGATACACATACGGGCAGAGGCAACTGAAATGGTTAGGCAAGCAAAGGCTAACTTTCTAAAAGTAGCATTTGCAAACCCAGGATACTGAAATAAACTTGTCTACAAGAAATATCTCATCATCCTGAGTTCAGGCATACTAAACATGACTCGCTACCATGCTCCTTGAGCCTGCGGGGATTATAGGGTGGAATAACCCTCGCAGCTCAGTCTGGCCTAATGGAGCCGGTAGCCTTCAATAGTGAAATACGGTCTTCATTGTAAGTCACTACTAGGACATGCCACGCACATCAGGGCTTGTCCTACCTTGCACCTACAACGCACCCTGCCCGCAGGCCTACCATAGGGGTGACTAATATGTAGTCAAGGGAAGGGTCGGTGCTGGCAGGTGGGGACACCTGCCCAGCTAGCGTGACAGTACGAGACCGCACGCGGGTTCTGCGGTCGCAGTTCCCAGACACATCTTTACGGCTGCTTCGGTGGGTGGCGCAATCAGCGCTGCAGGCCCACCAGCAGTATTGGCATCTACAAGCCCCGGCACTCTCTCGTGCGCTTTACTAGGGACTAACAGTAAATCCAATGCACCAATCATGGATACCAATCGTATGTACAATTTACAGTAGGGAGCACTTGCACTGCGGCACGGATCAGCCGTGGCGCAGTGCCCTGAGTATCGGAAAACCAGCAAAACATCGGAGGCACATCAGCAAAAAGTGGAAGGGAGACTCACGCCAAGGTGCCAGGTCTAACACGTGTCCCCTCCAGCTGAAATGTGGGGGGAACTACCCTTCCCCAGGGAGTTCCACATCACTAAGGCGGAAAAATCTGGACAGACCGTCAGCGTTGGCGTGATCGGTGTCAGGGCGGTGTTCCACCGTAAAGTCCATACTCTGTAGAGAAATGGACCACCTCAACAGTTTCGGGTTCTCACCCCTCATTTGCATCAACCATCTGAGGGGCCTGTGGTCCGTCTGAACTCGGAAGTGAGACCCAAACAGGTAGGGTCTTAGCTTCTTCAGCGCCCAGACCACAGCAAATGCTTCACGCTCTATTGCACTCCACCTACTTTCCCGTGGAAGTAACCTCCAACTTATGAAGGCTACGGGTTGGTCAAAGCCCTCCTCAGTCATCTGTGAAAGAACAGCCCCTACACCATGCTCTGAAGCGTCTGTTTACACAATGAACTCTTTGGAGAAATCAGGGGCCAGGAGCACGGGCGCCGTGCACATGGCAGTCTTCAGGGTGTCGAAAGCTCTCTGACAGGTGTCAGTCCAAATCACATTCCTGGGCTGCTTTTTCGAAGTCAGCTCTGTCAAGGGGGTCACGATCGTGCCATAGCCCTTGACAAACCTCCTGTAATACCCAGTGAGCCCCAGGAAGGCTCTCACTGCAGTCTGGGTCTTGGGGGGTTCCCAAGCCAGGAGGGTTTCGATTTTGGGCTGCAAGGGGGCTACCTTGCCACTCCCAACTTGGTGTCCCAAGTACACCACGGAACCCTGCCCAATCTGGCACTTGCTTGCCTTGATTGTGAGGCCTGCTCTGCGCAGGGCCATCAACACTTCCCAGAGGTGTCGCAGGTGTTCGGGCCAGGTGCCGCTGAACACCGCGATGTCATCCAGGTAGGCGGCACTGAACTCGTCCAGTCCAGCCAACACCTGGTTGACCAATCTCTGAAAGGTGGCAGGGGCATTCTTCATTCCAAATGGCATAACCCGGAACTGGAAATGCCCATCTGGTGTAGAGAATGCTGACCTCTCCTTTGCCCCCTCGGTCAAGGCGATCTGCCAGTACCCAGACGTTAAATCAAACGTGCTGAGAAACCGGGCAGCCCCCAGCCGATCAATGAGCTCGTCAGCTCTGGGGATGGGGTGCGCGTCAGTCTTCGTGACTGAATTGAGTCCTCTGTAGTCCACACAGAACCGGAGTTCGGGTGTGGCTCCCGGCGCAGCAGCCTTCGGAACCAAGACCACGGGGCTGGACCAAGGACTGCTGGAAGACTCAACCACCCCGAGGGCAAGCATCTTGGAGACCTCCTCCTTGATGCAGGCCCGCACCCTGTCAGTCACCCGGTAAGCCTTATGCTTCACCGGCAAGCTGTCTCCAGTGTCCACATCATGGACGCACCAATCTGTGACACTCGGAACCAGGGAAAACAGGTCTGGAAACTGCCCCAGCAACTGGCGGCAATCCTCCTGTTGTTCGGCGGTCAGGGAGGGTGAGAGGTTAACTCCATCCACTGACCCATCCTTCTCACAGGCCACCAAGAGGTCCGGTAGAGGCTCTGACTCCTCTTCCATTCCGTCATCGGTTGCCAACAACATGCCCACTTCGGACCTTCGCAAGTGGGGCTTGAGGCGGTTGACATGTAGGACCCGCAAAGGGTTCCTGGCCGTTTTCATGTCCACCAAGTATGTCACGGGGCTCTTCCGTTCCACAACCTCGAATGGTCCTGTCCACTTGTCTTGAAGGGCACAGGGCTCCACCGGGGCTAAGACATACACCTCTTGTCCAGGCCGAAGCTCGACCAGAGTGGCATTCTGGTCGTACCACCGCTTCATTTCTTCCTGGCTCGCTTCCAGATTTGCCTCGGCAAGTTGTCTGAAGCGCCTGGTTTGGTTTCTGAAGGCCAGCATGTAGCTATATACATTCTGGGGAGGTTTCCTGGGAGATTGCTCCCAGCCTTCCTTTACCAAACTCAGTGGTCCTCTCACGGGGTGGCCGTACAGTAGTTCAAAGGGGCTGAACCCTAGGGACTTCTGTGGTACCTCGCGATATGCAAACAGTAGGCATGGTAAGAGGACGTCCCACTTACGCCTCATCGGACCTTCCAGGCCCATGATCATGCCTTTGAGGGTTCGGTTGAATCTTTCAACCAACCCGTTACCTTGGGGATGGTAGGGCGTGGTGAACTTGTACGTTACGCCACACTCTTGCCAAAGGGACTTCATATACTTCGATATGAAATTGGTCCCCCTGTCGCTCACTACCTCTAGAGGGAATCCTACTCGTGAGAAAATTCCCATCAGTGCACGCCCCACCACGGGAGCCGTCACTGTCCTCAGAGGTATGGCTTCAGGGTACCGGGTGGCATGGTCCACCAAGACCAGGATGAACCTGTTGCCCATGGCTGTCTTGGGGTCCAGAGGCCCAACGATGTCAATACCCACTCGCTGGAATGGCGTACCGACCACAGGGAAGGGTTGGAGGGGAGCCTTGTTCTTCCCTCCCGTCTTCCCACTTGCCTGGCAAGTTGGACAGGTTCTGCAATACGTATCGGAACTCTTGTGCATCTGGGGCCAGAAAAAGTGGGTGACAAGCCTGTCATAGGTCTTGTCCATCCCCAAATGTCCTGCTAAAGGCACATCATGAGCCAGACCCAGTAGGAAGGTTCTGAACTTCTGGGGTACCACCAGCACACGGGCTGACCCAGGTTCAGCAGCCTTAGGCTCCGAATACAGGAGGTCGTTCTCCCAGTACACGTAATGTGTTTTGGCCTGAACACCATTGGCCTGGTCTGTAGCCTGCTGCCGCATACCTACGAGAGAAGGGCATTCTTTCTGCTCCCTGCAGAATTCCTCCCTGGAGGGTCCTCCTTCTTGCTGCCAATGGGTCAGCTCAGGCAGGTCCCCCAGTTCAGCGATCTGTTCCCCTGTAGGCTCCAGGGCATCCCCCTCAAGGTCTGCCTCCTCCTGGACCGTAGGAACTTCAGGGGCCGGTTTCCCGCGCCCCCTGCGCCTTCTCCCTAAGGCCGGTTCCTGGGCCTCTCCATCAGGCCCCAGGACCTCTCGATCACCCTTACTGGCTGCCATCGACCGTGTGGTCACGCACGCCCAGTCAGGCAGACCCACCATCCGCAGGTGAGTCGTTTTCTCCACCTTTTCCCAAGGGGAGTGCTCCAAGTCGTTCCCTAGCAAACAGTCAACAGGCATGGTTTTTCTCACACAGACCTGCAGAGTACCAGAGACCCCCCCCCACTCGAAGGGAACTTGAGCCATCGGACACTGGCTCTCGGAATTATCAGCATTGATAACCCTACAATAGGCATGGGGTACAACCTGCTCTTGAGACACCAGGTGCTGCCTCACTGCAGTCACACTGGCTCCTGTGTCTCTAAGAGCCTCGGCTTCCTTACCATTGATGACCACTACCTGCCCATATTTTTTAGTGTTAGAGGGCAGGTAGCTCGTAGGGATCATCTCGCTGTCTCCTAACGAGACCAGGGTCATGTGAACGGGATCTCCACCCCCCGGGACCATCATTTCTTCTCCCAGGTGAACGCTAGTCACTTGTCGGGGCGGAGCACCAGTGGGTGCGGGTTTTCCAAATAGGCGACACTTGGGGTCACTGGATATGTGCCCAGGCTCGCCACATTTGAAACAATTGAAGGGCCCCTTTGGAACAGATTTACCTGTCGGGGCCCCATTCTGCTTCGGGGGTGGGGGAGGCTGAGAACCCTGCTGCGGGTTCCCTTGGGAACTACTTTGGGGGCCTTTTTGGAACCCTTTCTGTTTTCCCCCCTTGTCCCCCCCACTCTTCTGCTGGGGACCCTGCCCACTCTTGGCGGAATCTCCCACGGGACCCTTGTGGACCCTGGTGCTGAGCCAGCGGTCCGCCTCCTCAGCAAGCTTCCTCGGGTTGGACAGCTTGCTATCGATCAGATGTTGGCGTAACTCAGGAAAACAGTGATCAGACAAGTGCTCCCATGCAATTAAATCAAAGAGACCTTGAAAATCATTCACTTTGTTACCTTTCACCCAACCATCCAGTGCTCTGCAAAAGTAAGTCACATATTCCACATACGTATTCCCAGGCCGCTTAGTACATCCCCTAAACTTCTGTCTATACATCTCAGGGGTAAGCCCGTACCTGTTCAACAAAGCTTCTTTCATGTGGGTATAGGACCTCTGATTCTCAACGGGCAAATCTAGCAAGGTATCTCTCCCTTCGCTAAGGAACCTTCCCCACAACCCCGCTCCCCAATCCTTCTCAGGGACCCGGTGGGAGGACATGGCTACCTCATATGCCCTAAACCATTGTCCTATGTCATCCCCCTTAAAGAACTCCTTGACTACGTCCTTCGGGATATGCACTCTTGACTCTACCTGCACTGGCGATGTGCTGCCACCAGAGGGAGGACGATCCAAGTCTCTCTCCTTGAGACTCATCTCCCTCATCTTGATTTCGTAATCCATTTGGTGCTTTCGTTCTTCCAGCGCCATTCTTTTTGTTTCCAGCTCCAGCTGGATTTTCAATTCTGCCAATTTCCTTTCGTGATTCCGGGTTTCCTTCCTGTCCGCCAGCTCCTCTGGCGACAGGCCTTTACCCAAGCTGTGCTCGCTGTCTTGTCGCTCGAGATCGATCAGATCCCCAAGTGCATTCTGCTCCTCCGTTGCGTTCTGCTCGGCGAGGACGTCTTGCTCTTCCGGGGTCTTTCTGGACTCCACCCAGGCTTTCAGGGCCTTGTAGAGCTCCGGCTTGTTTTTGCAACCAGCGTGCGGAACCTTTAGTTTCCTACAAAAAAACTTCAGCTCCATTTTTGAGTATTTGTCCAGCTTCGCGGCGTCCCATTCTATCTCCAAGACCTCGGAGGTCGTGGACTCCGCTCCATCCAGGCTCTTTGTGCCCGGCATGGTTTCGGCACTCGGAATCTTCTTTCAAAAGGCAAAGTCTGTGGTTTAGTAACTGTACCGTAATCCTTGTGTAGCGGTCAGAAGCTCGGGTATAACTATCGCAAGTGTAAATTCGAAAAAATCCTCACCGCTGCGTCCAATGTAGGAAGGGGGAGGCTCTAGTTGGCGCAGTGCAACACTAGCGACAAGCAGGGACTCGCTCTTCCTCGTCAGGGCTGAGGGTTACCTTCCAGACAACCTCTGCTTACCCTCTAGGTAGTGTGGCTTAAGCAGTCGTAGGCTAATCTTTGGGGCACATAGGGTTAAACACTTGCAACAGTACACCTTCACAACCAACCCACCACACAACGAGACCAGACTGTATTCTTGTAAAAATATATCTCTTTATATAGACTTTACGCAGGCTTGTGAATACAGTCAATACTTTACGGATACGGTTGCAGGATATTAGCTTTTAGGTTACCACAGTTCTTATCGTAGTTCTTGGGAGGCCCGTAGGCCGGCGTTAAACAAAGTTCTTTGTGGAGCCAGCGGCTTCCAGGGGATCTGTCCCACGTCGCGTTGCCTTCCCGGTGTCGCTGATCGTTGCGGCTCTTCGGCCGAGCAGGTCACTGGTCGTCCGGGGCAGCGGTGCTCTGTGGCGGCACGGTCCTCTCTTCGTCGTCTGCTCCGACCCTGGAGACGGCGGCTGTGCGGTGGTGACAAGTGGCAGTACGGTCCCCAAGTGCAGGACGTACCCAGCCAAATGTCGGTGCAGCTGTGGGCTCACAGCTGGGCTGTCGGGCAGGCCACCGACCTTGTGGATTCTCGTAGGGCAAGGGTCTGTCCTTGCAGGTGAGGGACGGCTCGCTATGCAGTCGCCTCGATAGCTCGGACCGGACGGGCCCTCCTTTACTTTGCTCTCGGGCTCCCAGCGCAGGTGTGGTCACGATGTTCGGGCCAGCGGCGGCTGGTCCTCACTGTGCTTCCGCTGTTGCTTTGGGCCCCGGTCACGGTGGTCGGGAGGGGGTGGATGCCTTAGAGGAGCTTCCTCTTTGTCGGTGCTGCGGCGATGGTCAGCACCCGCAGTCGCTTTCTTCCAAGGGAGTTAGCATCCACTGGTCCTGGGATGCTGGTCAGGGGGCAAGCTCAATTCCAAGCCCTCGGAGATCTCTTGGCAGAGTTTGGCACAAAGTAGCACAAAAAGTCTTTTCGTAGTCGTTTTGTCTTCCTCTCCTTCAGCAGCAAGGCACCAGACACAGGCAAGAGTCAGCACCCTTCCTTGTCTTCTCGCGGTCCTTCTCGTAGGGCAGAGTCGTTCTGTGGCCCAAACTGGATCTAATTTTCAAGGAGCAGGGCTCCGTCTTTTATAGGCCAATTCTTTTGTTCTCGCAGGCCAGGGGGGCCTTTGCATAGCCACTCTCAGTTCTGGAGTACCCCCGCGGGTGTACTCCGGCTTCTGCTTTCAGTGTGAGGGGCAGGCGCATCAGACGCCCCACAGGAGGTGGAGCCAGCATTGTCCGGACAGGAGTGGCCAGAGTACCTTGTTGATGGGGGCTTCGCCCTTCCTGGGCCAGGTGCCGGCAGAGTCATCCGCCGCTCCCCAGGAGGGTGGAGCCAGCATTGTGGAGGTCGAGCACAGTGACAGCTCGAGTCAAGAGGCACTCCTACCTCCCACTAAGGTGTAATCTGCGCATTCACCACCTGTCATCCCTCCAGCCCTGTCACTCACACATCCCAGACAGTCGGATACACATACGGGCAGAGGCAACTGAAATGGTTAGGCAAGCAAAGGCTAACTTTCTAAAAGTAGCATTTGCAAACCCAGGATACTGAAATAAACTTGTCTACAAGAAATATCTCATCATCCTGAGTTCAGGCATACTAAACATGACTCGCTACCATGCTCCTTGAGCCTGCGGGGATTATAGGGTGGAATAACCCTCGCAGCTCAGTCTGGCCTAATGGAGCCGGTAGCCTTCAATAGTGAAATACGGTCTTCATTGTAAGTCACTACTAGGACATGCCACGCACATCAGGGCTTGTCCTACCTTGCACCTACAACGCACCCTGCCCGCAGGCCTACCATAGGGGTGACTAATATGTAGTCAAGGGAAGGGTCGGTGCTGGCAGGTGGGGACACCTGCCCAGCTAGCGTGACAGTACGAGACCGCACGCGGGTTCTGCGGTCGCAGTTCCCAGACACATCTTTACGGCTGCTTCGGTGGGTGGCGCAATCAGCGCTGCAGGCCCACCAGCAGTATTGGCATCTACAAGCCCCGGCACTCTCTCGTGCGCTTTACTAGGGACTAACAGTAAATCCAATGCACCAATCATGGATACCAATCGTATGTACAATTTACAGTAGGGAGCACTTGCACTGCGGCACGGATCAGCCGTGGCGCAGTGCCCTGAGTATCGGAAAACCAGCAAAACATCGGAGGCACATCAGCAAAAAGTGGAAGGGAGACTCACGCCAAGGTGCCAGGTCTAACAATACCCCTGAAAGATAACACTGCCTTATCCACAGCTAAAGCCCTTGTCAAATAATTATTCCCTAGGTTTGGTTTGCCGAGAATGGTCTGGAGTGATAATGGGAGTGAATTTGTGGGTCGAGTGATGAAGAAAGTATGTGAGGGGCGGGGAATCCGGCAAAAGTTCCACGCTGCAAATCACCCCCAATCAGCTGGACTAGAAGAGTGCTACAATGGCACTCTAAAACTTAAACTGGCCAAGATACAAGCAAGCTCTGGCCTTAAATGGCCCGATGCTTTACCATTAGCACTTCTATCGACAAGAATGACTGTGCATTCGCGAGTGGGACTTAGTCCATACGAGATTGTGTTCGGCCGCCCGGCAAACATATGGGGAGTGCCAAGGCCGACAAAATTCAGTGAGATTGAACACCCTGTACTGCTTGATTACTTGTATGATTTGACGGCTAAATTGCGTGTTTTACACCATCAGGTTCACAATACTTTGCCTCAGGTGTCTGAATATCCAGGGCACATCATCGATCCTGGATCGTGGGTCCTAGTTAAAAACTTCCAGCGGACAAAGAATGATCAGCCCCGTTGTACCAGCCCCTACCTAGTCCTTTTGTCAACAAGATCCGCAGTGCGAGTGGAAGGAAAAAATAACTGGATCCACGGCGTACATTGTAAGAGGGTCCCTTTGCCTCTGCCGTACGACCGGTGGGTCCAGGAGGGTATTACTTACTCTGAGACTGAGACTGTGCCTCGTTTTCTGCCTTTCAGCGATGCACGTGTAAAAGGAACAAATTCTGAACGTGAAAGTGACAATCTTTTGCAAGAAGCTGCGCCACCGTCAATTCGATTGGACACTACAGAGCCTGAACTTTTGTTCCAAGACCAGACATTATCTGGAAAAAGCCGTTATAATCTGAGGCCGAGAACTATGGACAAATAAATTCCTTTTCTTTGCTATTTCTGAAAGTGCAGCTCTCTCATCTGAGAAACTTTTTTATTTTTGTTTTTCGAACATCCATCCGGGTTCAGCTGTAGGGTCGCGGGCGACAAGTCTTTGGAGTGCAAGCCGAAGACACAAGGTCGACGGTTCTGGTTGGTCCTTGGGAGTTCCCTGGACTGACAGGTGCATTCCTTAGCACGGAACACCCTACCTCAGCGAGCAGCAAGGTTAGAGGATGAAGTTTTTCGAGATGGAGAGACCTGCCAAAGAGATGAACTTTAAAGCCAAAATGTGTATAATGATGACCAAGAAACATTTTTTGATGTTATGCATTTTCATGTTGCTTAGTGTAATGATGTTTTTAATAGGATATGTTTTATTCTCTTTTCGAGTGACATTTGCACCACCTACACAGCCCATACCTCCATCTACTGTTCCCTCACATTCTTTTCACCCTCTACCTGAACATGAATCTGTTAGAAGATTAGAGTTCGTCAATAACTCCTTCGTTCAGCTTTTGCACCAACACCAATTAGTAGTGAACACGACTAACTGTTGGGTGTGTGGTCTTATGCCTCATACCACTGATAAAGGTATCCCTTACCTGATCCGGCCAATCAGCCATAATGGTTCTGTATGGGCATACAGAACGATGTTCATCTATGCTTGTGAAGTCCACCCCCTACGTTCTATAAAAGACAATTCAAAGAATAGTGCTCTAGTTAAGGGTATAGTAGATATGATTAGAGGAGCTACTTCCTATGAGACTATCCCGAGAGATGAGACACTAGTATATATTGGATGGAACGTAACCGGATATGGAGTTCGTCTGAGTGAGAACCATTCGATCAAAAAGATCCTCCCCGATTTGGGTCGTACCCCATCAGGGTCATCTATGTCTGCAAGGTAATGGCAAGAATCCCAGAGCTCAGCTAGGGAAGAGTATCTGCAATGAGACGTATGTTTTTGCATCCCAGACTTCCCCATCGTTCCTAGCAGCTAAGGGTTCCTATTTTGTCTGTTACGACAGAGCATACACATGGTTGCCCCCTGATTTCTCGGGCACATGTTTTGTTTCGTTCCTGGTTCCTCTCACCTACACGGCCGCGGCAGATTACCACAAGACAAGGGTAGTTAGAGGTGTCTTCAGTAAGGAAGACACTGCAGGACAAGAATTGGGAGACTTCTTGAAGGGTTTTCTGCCGTTCTGGGGACCTATGGTTAACCTTCTTTAAAAGGTAAAGGGATGCACACCTTTTTATCATGTTTCTTATTTTGTCCCATATTTTTTCCTTGCCTTTGTTCTGTTTGCGTGCAGAAAGGTCATTAGGCCTGCCCCACTGCCATCAAGTTACAATGAGCTTCTGAGGAATGGGACTACATCTAGCCCCAAAGAACCAATTGCACAGCATCATGCCGCCCCTGGCGTGCATGTTTTCTTCACGTCTTAACCTTTTCTCCATCATATACCAACTTTTTTCCATAAATTACAGTTTCTCTTAAACCAATATTTTCTCACTTTTGTCCAAATCCACAAACCGAGTGCAATGGCAATTTTCAATTTTCTGATATTCCAACTGTGCCTCAGGCCTCTTGAAAGAATACGAATAATGCCATGTTCATCACAAGCAGTCTTTATTTATGTTAAAACCCAATGCATTTCGGGCCATGGAGTGCCCTTCCTCGGGGGTCACTGCAATTCATAATAAAACTATAATTAGCACTATGTTTCTGCAAACATGTATAATTGCAATACATTTTCATCAATGCTACTCTTTATATTAAAATACATGTCCATCTATTCCGTTTTTTACCTTTCATTTCTCCCCATTAAATAACTGCATAGCACATCCTTTGCTTGTCCACCCGTGTCTTTAACCCCGATTGTCTATCCCAATGCAACAATACACACTTTTCTTGTAATCCCATTAAACGTGTCGCCCCTCTCCTTTAATGGCTTCTAATTCCTTTCATGTGCGTTTGAGAATCCCAAATGAAAACATGTTTCCTCGGAAAATGCAATTACGAATGACAATTGTAACGTTTCTGAAACATGCATCTTGCACAGTTCCTGTACCGTTTATCTGAGCGCTGAATATACACTCCCCTGTTCTAGTTATATTATCAGATTAGAAACATTCTGCCCGCCCAATTCCCTGCATACCTGCTGTGGTTGTTTATTTAAAAAACGCCACCTTTTCTCGCCATCTTCCTCAACCGGTAAAGTCATTCAATTGGTCCTGCCCTGTGTTTTAATCCCTCTACCCACGTGCTCTCTCTCCCAATAGGTGAAGGTTAGAGACTTCTCACCCTCACGTGCATCTCCCCCTCGCACATGAAAGGAATTAGAAGCCATTAAAGGTAAAAGTTATATAATTATTTCTAACTATAACAAAATTATATAATTGCTTTACTAATATTTGATAAATACCAGATATTATAATTAAACATATTGTTTCCCTATACAATTATAAACTTTACAACCAAATCGATTTATATGTTTTATGTAAAAACAACATTGTGTGAAATATACACCAAGAAAATTTTTTTTAGTATTTCAATTTATCCTAACAAATGTAATAATAGTCATGTTACTTGTTAAAAAGAAATATGTATTATATATTTTATTATATTAATATTTAATATTAACATTATTAAATATTAATGTAAGAAATATATAACAAATCATTGTTTAATTTATTTCTATATAAATACTTTAAATTGTAAGTGACTGATGGGAATATGTTAAATTTACTGAAAGAATCTAGTAATCAAAATTATTTTTTACATTGACCACATGTATATAAATGTAAAGATGTTATTGTGTGAATAATAAAAGTAAAAAAAAATTTGATGTTATATTTGTTTGTGATTTTATTGTAGTACACAATAAAAAAATTAAAAATTGTTTAATAAACTTATTTGAAAACATCTATGTTGCATTAATTTTTATTATTAAAATACAGTAATGAACAAATGTATACAAATGTGCTGCACACTGACCAATTTTATATGTATTGTTACTACTCCAGTCAATCTAAAATCATAGAAGCTGCAGGACACTAGCAAAAATTATTTTACTATTCCTACTACACTCAAGGTAATACCATAAAATGTGGTGGAGACTAACCAATGTATTTTTATTAATCCAACTCCAGTGTAGGTAATATTACTGATGGTGCTGGACACCAACCAATTAATAATTAGAATTCCAACTCCACTCTAGCTACTGTCTGGAAACATGCTAATACATAAATTGTTTTGATCTAAATAAAGGGTACTAATGAAAAGTTATAATAATAGCTATTTTCGTGTAATAAATTTAATGTATCACTGTTAAGTTAAACTATACATCAGCACTCTAAAATACCCAAAACTGTCCCAAAACACTAAAAAGACCCCTTCACCCTAAAGGCCAAAACTGACCCAGAACACTACAAATACCCCTTTATCAACAAACTGAAAACTGACCCTGAACCCTACAAATACCCCTTACCCACAAACTGAAAACTGACCCTGAACTCTACAAATACCCCTTTACCCACAAACTGAAAACTGACCCTGAACCCTACAAATACCCCTTTACCCACAAACTGAAAACTGACCCTGAACCCTACAAATACCCCTTTACCCACAAACTAAAAACTGACCCAGAACCCTACAAATACTCCTTTACCCACAAACTGAAAACTGACCCTGAACCCTACAAATACCCCTTTACCCACAAACTGAAAACTGACCCTGAACCCTACAAATACCCCTTTACCCACAAACTGAAAACTGACCCTGAACCCTACAAATACCCCTTTACCCACAAACTGAAAACTGACCCTGAACCCTACAAATACCCCGTCACCCACAAACTGAAAACTGACCCTGAACCCTACAAATACTCCTTTCCCAACAAACTGAAAACTGACCCTGAACCCTACAAATACCCCTTTACCCACAAACTGAAAACTGACCCTGAACCCTACAAATACCCCTACACCCACAAACTGAAAACTGACCCTGAACCCTACAAATACTCCTTTCCCAACAAACTGAAAACTGACCCTGAACCCTACAAATACCCCTTTACCCACAAACTGAAAACTGACCCTGAACCCTACAAATACCCCTTTACCCACAAACTGAAAACTGACCCTGAACCCTACAAATACCCCTACACCCACAAACTGAAAACTGACCCTGAACCCTACAAATACTCCTTTCCCAACAAACTGAAAACTGACCCTGAACCCTACAAATACCCCTTTACCCACAAACTGAAAACTGACCCTGAACCCTACAAATACCCCTACACCCACAAACTGAAAACTGACCCTGAACCCTACAAATACTCCTTTCCCAACAAACTGAAAACTGACCCTGAACCCTACAAATACCCCTTTACCCACAAACTGAAAACTGACCCTGAACCCTACAAATACCCCTACACCCACAAACTGAAAACTGACCCTGAACCCTACAAATAGCCCTTCACCCACAAACTGAAAACTGACCCTGAACCCTACAAATACTCCTTTTCCCACAAACTGAAAACTGACCCTGAACCCTACAAATACCCCTTTACCCACAAACTGAAAACCGACCCTGAACCCTACAAATACCCCTACACCCACAAACTGAAAACTGACCCTGAACCTCCAAAAAACTCCTTTACCCACAAACTGAAAACTGACCCTGAACCCTACAAATACCCCTTTACCCACAAACTGAAAACTGACCCTGAACTCTACAAATAGCCCTTTACACAAGAACTGAAAAATGACCCTCAACCTCAAAAATACCCATTTACCCACAAACGTAAAAATTTCCCAAATCCCACTAAATCACCTTTACTCACGACTACAAACATGACCCAGAACCCTAAAAAATTAACCTATAACAAAAACTATGAAACTGAGCCAGAACACTATAAATAATAATGAACACAACATTAAACATAAATATATAAAAAAAAAAAAAAAAAATTTTAAACTATTATAAAATATATTATCACATTAGCTATAATAATAATTTAGATTAATTAATATTGTTTAATTCCAATTAATTAATTAACATCAACATAAATTAACACATTACATTTAAATGTATCCAATTAATGTAATTAAGTCATTATTATAAATTAATTACCAATTAATTTATTTAAATGATATGCAATATATTAATTACATCATTAACTAATTATAATTAATGTGTTAGCAATTAATAAATGTAAATAATATACTAATTCTTAATACAATAAATCACTAATTATTATTAATTAATAACCAATGTATCAATTAAAATCATATACAAATTAATTATTAAAAATAATAATTATTAATAATCAATTAATCAATTAATCAATTAAATTATATGCTAATTAATCAATTAAACAATTAACTAATTAATATTAATTAATTACCAATTAAAATCTAATTAAAACAATTACCAAACATATATTAACTAATTAATTATTATTAAATTACTTCCCACCCTATTCCCCTATAAACCCACAACCCGCTCCTAAACATTAGGTACTATTTATTTATATATTATATATATATTATTTTATAAAATCAATATTTTCTAACATTTTCTCGATATTTTTTACTTTCACTATATTTCGATATTTTGTCTAGTCGATATTTTTGAGTCGATATTTTTGTATTCGATATTTTTGGGTCATTTTTGCAGTCGATATTTTTTTCAACGATATTCCTATAGTCGATATTTTGTTAATGTCGATATTTTTCCGTCGATATTTTTTCCATTCGATATTATGTAGTCGATATTATGTCCAGTTACCACGGAGCTATACAAGTTCATCACCTGTTCCGGGCTCCATCTACCTAGCCTTCTGCCATAGCTAGCTATTGCCCCATTGGAGGCAATCATTTTACTACAACGTTCCGCCACCAGGGAATTAAACTGCAAGGCGCCGTCAAAAGTTACTCCAAGATAAGAAAACGTTTTAACCTCTTCTAAAATATGGCTGCCTATTGTATAAGTAAATTTAGAGGAAGTTTTTTTACCAGCCAGGAGCACATACGATTTGCCCAGGTTAACAAAAAGATCTAAGTCACCCATGAACTTAACAAAACCGTCTATCAAGATTTGTAGGCTCCGGGGTGTGCGTGCAATCAGGACCGCGTCATCTGCGTAAAGCAGAACAGGAATGTGACGCGACCCCACCCTTGGTGAGTCTGCCTTTAAACCCAACAGAAACTGCTCCAAATTATTGAAATAAAGGGAAAACAAAAAAGGGGCAAGAATGCAACCTTGTCGGACTCCGCTCCTACAGGGAAAAGAGTCGGACAATCCCCCCTCCCTATTAAATCGGACCTTGGCTGTGAATCAAACCAAGGCAGACATTTTACCATTAAGACTCCCGTCTTAGAATCATTACATTACACTTCTTAACTATCGGTGTCAAAGAGTTTACCATCTCTGATATAATCCGATTATTCCACATCTGAACGTGCTCATCATTTTCCGGACTCCCTGGGTGGTTTGATAGTGCGTCAACACTCCAACATACCTATCATATGTCCGCCTTGTCCTATGTCCAGGGAATGGATTTTCAATGGCATCACAGTTTGCCTTTGCAGAAGGTCAAGACAAAGCTATTAACACCCAGTGGTCACTCCCGCTAATGCCCACCACATAACACCTAGCAAAGTTCAAAGAATCGATATTGAATACATGTGTATTCTACTGGACACTTTTGATTTTCATGTATAAATGTTTGGGACGCAGGGGTGTCACCCCTAAAAACCGACATTTAAACGTACAAAATCAGCCCCCGCGAGACACTTTAAGAGGACTGTGTCATTATTTGTAATTGACACATTGGAATATTGCCTGTGGGATCTTATAGGTTTGAGACTTTCCATTTGGTTTTTATCAACCAAGGCCGGGGTAAGCCTCGGGTTAAAATCACCCTGGATAACTCTAGGCAAAGATTGGAACTGACCTCCCAAAGTAGACAAATCTTTGCTGAGCATCTGCATTTGTTTAGCATTATAACTATGCAAACCGAGGGTCACCTGCACATAAACAAAGTATTAATAGCAGAGGAACCTTTGAACAAATCTACGAGGCACACTGGCACCCAATCACAATGAGTCGTAATTATACTGGCCTCTTTGCAAACTTTGTCGAAATTAACTTTAGAGGGTCTGGCCCTATTTTACTTGTATCTTTCTTGAATTGTATAGAATCATTTAGTGTCAGGTTTTTACCAGTCAACCCGGTGTCTTGTAACAATTTCCCTTTCATCGACACACCTTCGTGATGTCAACTGTTTTTAAAAACTAGTTTACCCCATGTATGTTCCAAGAGCAAACATTCAGGTTTTCTGGTGTACGGACACCTAATCCACACAGGCCAGCCACAAATACATTAATCCTCCTGGATGGAACTTAAACGTGTGGAACGGTTATCAGCAAATTGGGTTCTCTCTTGTGTTTCTATTCTTTTTTTGCTGGGTACTGTTCGTTCGAAGTTGGTTGCATCCCACAGATCTCTTTCGAGATAATTCAGCCTCAACACTCAAGGCTGAGCATATTAAAAGCTCCCTCGGCCCAGCGTGATGTTTTTTAGTGTTTTTGCCAAAGGTTCTTCAACCACCTGATCTCAGAGGAGTCTTAAAGCTATTCTGCTAAGCTCCCGACTCAGCCTCTCAATCAAGGTTACAATCAAGAGGGAATAAAGACAGACTTTGGTGACATCCTTGGCACACTTCCTTTTCTGAAAGGCCACTTGCATTATATCCCTTGATCAGATAATGCTTGGGGGAGGGGCAGTTCTAAAACCCCCACAACAGGATAGACCTATTCAAGGGATTCTATTTGTCGGGTTGTTTCCTTCTTTTCTGATATCTAGATAGATATAAATATCTTTCTGTTCTAACCACTGTAGTTTAGGCCCCTTTGGATTTTCTTTGGGATACATTCTTTTTACAGGGTCCTCCCAAGAACCCCCTCCTCGTTTCTCCCCACCCAAGGGGGGCTTTTACACATGATGGAGAGCTCAGCTACCTCGCTATAATCTCTACATTCCTTTTGTGATTTCCCTTCATGCCCTCTGGCTGGTTCCTTTGTAAATCGCAGCCCTTTAGCCCCTGATACCTGTAACTAACCATGTAACTCCTCTCTGCTTCTAGACCTCCATCTGCAGGATTACTACTGATGGGTTTCATCAACTTTACAACATTCCCTTTGGGACTTTCGACACATTTTCATCTTTTCATATGCTTTCCATGCTCACGATAACTCAGGTGTCCGTTAAAAACATATGGCTTACATCTTCTTCTACCTACACTGGACACCTTGTAACATAAACAGACAAGGACCCCCCTTCACATTTTCATTCACACCATCAGCAGCCCCGCCCTCTGGGCTCTGTATCGACCTATCTAAGGCAGGCACTCGTGAGTTGATCGATTTCAGTTCCTGGGGTCTTTCTTTTAATGAGCCAGTCTGCTGTTTCAAATTGTCTTTTGCGAATACCGTTGCTTCAAGGATGCTGTGAAGAGTTCTTTGCACCAAGAGGAGGACGTCTAACATGAGCGACGGACTGAAGCCGAAGTCTCTCTGCTCGAAGCTAGGAGGAGACTCTGTTGCTCAACAATCTTTGAAGAGTTCTCATTCGTTGCAGTATTACCTCTCACCTGCAGCCGCTAATACTCTCCGTTACTTGAAGAAGGTGAGTCTCCCAGGAAGGCCCCTCCCTCACCACCAGAAGCGTGGACGCTTCCACTCTGCCAAGGAAAGAGGCTCATCTGGGCGGCTGAGAAGAAAATGGCGAGGAAGATAATCGAAGTTCTGCAAAACCACCCCGGAGACTTCCATCCTACTTGGGATCCAGAATCCCTTTTGATGGCAAAGTCAACGGTGGTGATGGAGACCGATCCGCAGCCTGCAGCATAGAAGTGGGCCAAATGCGATGCAGCGCCCGAAACAAAATTTGTTTTATTTATTTATATGTTTACTTACCTGTAATCGGACAAAATCCATACTTTACTACCCCCCACCCTGCCCGTCCCCCACACCATGTCAGCGCCCAGTGGCACTGCCACCACCGACCGCTACTGCAAAGATGTCCCTGCAGGCGCCTGCTCGCACCCACAGGCGTGGATACGAAAGTGCCTGTAGATAGTGGTAGAGGTCACGGCAGCAGTATAGTCCAGTTAGATCCTCCTCTCCAAGCCAAAGTCAGTCTCCAATGGCTCCAAGGGGCTCAGGCCTTTACAATCCTTAGGCCTTCCAAATGACTTCCAGGCCTGGCTGCTACAAAAAACAAGCATTGGCATAGCCAATAGGTCTCACCTTTGGGACCTTATAAGTGTTTAGCCATGCAACAGTAGGTATTGTTGCACCAAGGATATTGTGCTGCTTAACTAAATACTTATAAGGTCCGAAAAGCGAGACCTATTGGCTATGCCAATGCTTCGATGCAAGGCGTAGGGGAGAAGGGTGCGAGGCGGAGGACAGAGGGGTACAAGGCAGAGGGGAGAAGGGTGCAAGGCAGAGGGGAGAAGGGTGCAAGGTAGAGAAGGTTGCAAGGCAGAGGTGGAGAAGGGTACAAGGTGGAGGGGGAGAAGGTACAAGGCGGAGGGGGAGAAGGGTGCAAGGCAGAGGGAAGAAGGATGCAAGGCGAAGGGGAGAAGGATGCAAGGTTGAGAAGTGTGCAAGTCAGAGGGGGAAAAGGGGGCAAGGGGAAGGGGGAGAAGGGTGCAAGGCAGAGGGGGAGAAGGGTGTAAGGAAGAGAAGGGTGCAAGGCAGAGGGGGAGATGGGTGCAAGGTGGAAGGGGAGAAGGGTGCAAGGTGGAAGGGTGCAAGGCGGAAGGGGAGAAGGGTGCAAGGTGGAAGGGGAGAAGGGTGGAAGGCGGAGGAGGAGAAGGGTGCAAGGTGGAGAAGTGTGCAGGTTGAAGGCGTAGAAGGGTGCAAGGCAAAGGGGTGAAGGTTGAAAGGCGGAGGGGGAGGGGGAGTAGGGTGCAAGGTAGAGGCGGAGAAGAGTGCAAGGTGAAGGGGAGAAGGGTGCAAGGCAGAGGGGGAGAAGGGTGCAAGGCAGAGGGGGAGAAGGGTGCAAGGCAGAGGGAAGAAGGATACAAGGAGAAGGGGAGAAGGATTCAAGGTTGAGAAGTGTGCAAGTCAGAGGGGGAAAGGGGGCAAGGGGAAGGGGTAGAGGGTGCAAGGCAGAGGGGGAGAAGGGTGCAAGGAAGAGAAGGGTGCAAGGCAGAGGGGGAGATGGGTGCAAGGTGGAAGGGGAGAAGGGTGCAAGGTGGAAGGGTGCAAGACGGAAGGGGAGAAGGGTACAAAGTGGAAGGGGAGAAGGGTGGAAGGCGGAGGAGGAGATGGGTGCAAGGTTGAGAAGTGTGCAGGGTGGAGGCGTAGAAGGGTGCAAGGCGGAGGGGTGAAGGTTGAAAGGCGGAGGGGGAGTAGGGTGCCAGGTGGAGGAGGAGAAGAGTGCAAGGTGAAGGGGAGAAGGGTGCAAGGCAGAGGGGGAGAAGGTGTGGTACTGAAAATTCTGGACTCGTGTAATAAACTTTGTCGTAGCATGACGATTTTTATATCAAAAGACCGAGAATGGCTAGTACACTATGTACAAGCATTTTCTTCATATTCCAGTAACGATTTCACCTCGAAATCGTCATTTTCGTACTGAACCCTTGGCTTCCATTTTGTGAACGGCAGCCATTTTGTGGATTTCCCTTACAGTAGGCCCTCACTGTGGCAGAACGGATATATGATGTTACAACGCGGACTTTTACTCCGCATACCGTTACAACGCGGTTTTTACAACGCGGATACTGTAACAACGCATGTATTTACAACGCATTTTTTTACAACGCAGGTACCTTTACAACGCATACCATTACAACGTAAGTATAGGTAAGTATATGTTAATATTATTAATATAATAGTAACTTAATTTTAAAAATATAATTTAATGTAATTTTAAATAAGTTAATTTCCGTTTATTATTTAAAATTTAAATTAATATTACTTTATTTTTACCATGTACCCCTGCACCCCAGAAACTGAAAACTGACCCTAAACACCAAAAATAAAATTAAAGTAATTTTATGAAATATAATTTAAATTAATTATTGAAAATTAAAAAAAATATAACATTATTTTTACCCTGTACCCCTGTACCCCAAAAACTCAAAACTGACCCTCAACCCCCAAAAAAATGCATTGTAATTTAATTTAATTTATTTACTATTAAATAATTTAATTTAAAATTAAATGTAATTTATTTTTACCCTGTACCCCAAAAACTGAAAACTGACCATGAACCCTAAAAATACCCCTTTACCCAAAAACTAAAAACTGACCCTGAACCCTAAAAATACCCCTTTACCCAAAAACTGAAAACTGACCCTGAACCCTAAAAATACCCCTTTACCCAAAAACTGAAAACTGACCCTGAACCCTAAAAATACCCCTTTACCCAAAAACTAAAAACTGACCCTGAACCCTAAAAATACCCCTTTACCCAAAAACTAAAAACTGGCCCTGAACCCTAAAAATACCCCTTTACCCAAAAACTGAAAACTGACCCTGAACCCTAAAAATACCCCTTTACCCAATAACTGAAAACTGACCCTGAACCCTAAAAATACCCCTTTACCCAAAAACTGAAAACTGACCCTGAACCCTAAAAATACCCCTTTACCCAAAAACTAAAAACTGACCCTGAACCCTAAAAATACCCCTTTACCCAAAAACTAAAAACTGACCCTGAACCCTAAAAATACCCCTTTACCCAAAAACTGAAAACTGACCCTGAACCCTAAAAATACCCCTTTACCCAATAACTGAAAACTGACCCTGAACCCTAAAAATACCCCTTTACCCAAAAACTGAAAACTGACCCTGAACCCTAAAAATACCCCTTTACCCAAAAACTGAAAACTGACCCTGAACCCTAAAAATACCCCTTTACCCAATAACTGAAAACTGACCCTGAACCCTAAAAATACCCCTTTACCCAAAAACTGAAAACTGACCCTGAACCCTAAAAATACCCCTTTACCCAAAAACTGAAAACTGACCCTGAACCCTAAAAATACCCCTTTACCCAAAAACTAAAAACTGACCCTGAACCCTAAAAATACCCCTTTACCCAAAAACTAAAAATACCCCTTTACCCAAAAACCATAAACTGACCCTAACCCCTAAAAATACCCCTTTACCCCAAACATATTACATTTAAAAAATAACTATATACTTACCAATACTTACGTTGTAATGGTATGCGTTGTGAAGGTACCTGCGTTGTAAAAAAAATGCGTTGTAAAAACATGAGTTGTAACAGTATCCGCGTTGTAATGGATGCGTTGTAACAGTAGTGCGTTGTAAAAAATGCGTTGTAACAGGTGCACACCGGCAGAACAAGTATTTAAGGACATAACCTTAGCATGGGTTTGTGCTGACTCCTGCAAGACCTGGCGAAAGCTGACTCCTTTGCCCGAGGCTGACCTCGTTGAGCCAGTTCCTTGTTAGGCAGCTGGTCAGATAGAGATCAAAGAGCAGGACATTGCAATGTTTATTGTACACGCACACACCCCTTTATCTTGCTCCTATCTGTTTCTGTTCCTTCTTTATGGTCTATTTATGATGTGGGCTGCGGGCCTTTTCATTATGGGTCTTGTCCAGCTTGTCTAAAGAAGAATGTTTATTATGGGTTTGTTTGATGATTAATTTTGGGCTGGACAAACTGAAAAGTGGGTTTGTCATCATACAGTGCTTTGTGTGCACGTACTGGGAGTGACCAACAATAATGTACTTCAAAGAGAAAATGTGTGCCTAGGGCATAATAAATGGTATAAAAGGTCTGTGCTGAGACCATTCAGCAGACTGCCTCATTCAATTGCTAAGGCAGTTGTGTGACGTATCCTCACTTAATTGTATTTAATAAAGATGTCTTTTTCATATTACAGCTTCTGTGCCAAGTTCTTTGTTATATTAGTAAGTATTCCCTGAGAGCGAAAATTACCAAGTTCTTCAGTTGGCGCCCTAACGCGGGAATCATCAGAGAAGTGACTTTCTGTGGGAGTGATCGTGCCAGGAGACTGAAATAAACTGAGGAGGACAGAACAAGATTCTACTAAGAAGGTACTCTGTGCACGGGGATTCTAAAGATTCTTTGATTCTGCAGCCCAGTAGTTTTCTGACCTTCCTGATTTTTGATCCTCCACATGATATCACTCCTGACTGATAACCTTTTTGGCGTGAGTAGTCTTAAAAAGACCATTAGGTCACGTAGAACTTGACAGTTAGAATCTGGATAATATTTTGATTAGTAAAAGTAAGAGCTAAGTATAAGTGGGTCGCTCCCAGTCCTTTGTTCTTTGATTTTTGGATTTTGATTGGTTCTTAGTTTGATTTGTCCTTAGTTTTATTTGAATATTGCAATTTTCGAAAACCGAGGGTCTTGTATATTTACGATATTTATCGATAGAGATAGCCCCTTGAAGTTTGAAGCTAGATTAGTGAGCTATAAGATGCCTGTTCTTAGCAAATTTGGAGATTTGTGTTGGCCAACTTTGTATACGTTTGTATTAGCCGGCTTCCCCTAAAGGGGATAACTAAATAGGTTTAGATTTAAAAAACATATTCCTTCGTTGGTGATTTTGTATCCCCTGGGAATTAAAATATGACATAATACAAAACAAGGATCCCTCGTTCTGCGCAGTTTTATTGAATGGAGATATGCAGAACGATTTTTGGTGTTCTGCCAGCCAAAGCTAGTGAATTAAGTGTATTATGGCTTCGTGCACATACCGCAGTGTGTTGGGCTATGTTTTTTGCAGTCTTTTGGAACCCTATTGAGACGTGCTTCTTGTAAATATAACTCACAGCTAGTATTTGCAAATGGCTTTGTTTTCGTCCTGAGTGTCGATTTGTGGGTTCAATGTGTGTTTCAATGTCTATGTGGTTTTTCTGATTAGTGTAACTTCAGTAATAGCTTACAGCGCTGTATTGTGTGTCCTGAGTGTTTAAATCTTTTCTCTTTATGTCTGCAATGAGCTCAATGTGTTTGTGGGTTTCTTGATGTTTTCAGTCTGTTAAGTAAAATGTCAGATTAATTAATATTAAGTAGAAATTAAATAACACTCCAGCAATTTACTATGTCACATGCTAAAAATCGCTATGTGTTGCTATTTAATTTACAGACTAAGCAAAACCGCATATGTGCAAACTGTTAAATGCTTAAAATAGATAAGTTAAAATTCACATTCACTAGGAATATGAAGGCCTCAAAAATAATTGTGTCTTTTGTAGCAAAACAAATTCGTAGTTTATTTTTTACTTACATGCATTGTGTACATGTAAAAGGCAAACACTTTTTAAAAAAGTGAATTTTTTCTTGCTAGATTTAAATGCATCTTTTTGCACGCGCATTTTAAAAAAAAAACTTGAAATGTCTGTTTTCAGTAAGACTGAAAGTTTCAGCCCTGTGCAGGGCCTTTCCTGCCGTTAAGGCAGCAGATGTTGTTTTTCAAAGGCCATGAATAATATTGGAATGTTTATTTAGCCCAGGACTTAGCCGTTAGTTAATCACAGCTGGATCTTTTTCATTTCAGAATAGTGTTTTAGAGGGTTACAAAAATAAGGTTCATCACTTTGTATCACTGGAAGACATTCCAAATACGGTTTTCCTCTCTTAAAACATCTTTTTCAAAGTATATTTTTGGTTCTGTTGAAAATACTGATTGCCCTTTTTAAGCATGGCTCGAAAAATGTCATGTTTTAAGTTAGGCTTTTTGTGCGTAGGCGCATAAATGAATGCATCTAGAAATGATAGGAAAGGGATGCAGCTTACCTTTATATGTAGAGTTATCATAAAAACAGATAATTGGTTTCATTGAACGAAAAATTATTAATTATGGAAAAATTATTTGAGAAAAAAATAAGTGCTTTTTAGAATCGTTTTTTGATATTTATAAAGCTTAATACTGATGCTATGACCTCCTAGTATTAGAATTTGATTTAAGTTATGTGTTGCGTTGTAATTGGGTGGTTTGCATGTTGGTTTTCACTTGGCGCAGGCGTAAAATAACTCATTTTTCCAAGGATTTACATGAGATATGACTAATGTCAAATATCTGTAACGTGTAAAGAACATCCTGAGGATGATTAATATGTAAAACAATTATAGGATATTTATTTTTAAGTGCCCCAAAGATAAAAGTCGAAATTGAGGTAAATGGGTTTTTAACACAGATTCTTGTCATTTACCATAGATTGAAAGTGTCTCTGGCTTCAGTAAATGCATACTTTTGTGCATAATACAAACTTGTGGGTTGTTAGGTTGTTTTTCATAGCTCGGTGAGCCAATGTGCCCGGTGCAGAGGTTTGTGTTTAATATCAGGGTTGAAGGTTCTAAATTTAGCGGGGCCCATTTCAGACCTTCATCAATGTTAGGTTGCTAAAATGAGTACCATTGCATAGGGTGGTAGCAAACATTTGTTCGAAAAACTGGTATGTGTGAACCCTTCACAGTAAATGTAGCAGGCCTTCTGTTTCTGTCATGTTGGCATTGTGACCTTTTAAATTCGAGCCTTGTCTCTGGGAAATGCAGAATAACATTGCTAAACAGGCCTCTGAAAGGTGGAATTTCTGGTTTAAAGTTAAAGACTTAATTCCAAAAGGAAATATAAAAAAGGTTTCTTGAAAGGTTTCTTTAAAAGTCCCAACATCATGACAATTGTATTTCTGCTCTAAAAAAATAATGTCTGCTAGTCGTTTTTATTTTGACAGAAAACGAAGTGTTGCATTACATCTTAGACAAAAAAATAGGATGCAGCCTTTTACTAAAATTTTGAAGCCTACATGAATAAGAAAGAATGATTTGCCAATTAAGAAGTTTTTTTATCATAGAGATTGTGGCACAAGGCTAATTTTAGGTGTCAGGGAATGTATTTTACCTTTGGAAAAGTCAAAAGGGCTTCATGTTGCAAGGTGACTGACAAGTAGGCATGGGCGGATTTTGCGGATCCACGATTCACGAATTTGCGTATTCACGGATCGTGGATCCGCAAAATCCGCGGATTTAGCGGATCGGCGGATTTGGGGGCGGGGCTTCCATGGCAGGACCATCGTGCCAGATTGAACCCTGCCCTTCGTATTTATTCAAGAAGACGCCACCGTTTTGTGCCATACCTCTACTCAACTGGAGTACTTTCTACTGGATAATCAGTAAGTGCTACCTCGTTGGGTAAATGTATAGTGCTTTTACTACACTACAGCTACCTAAAGTGCCAGAGAGTTGTCAACAGCGACCAGGTGTGTGTTACTATGCAATCGCGCCGAAGGGCGCAGGGGTCCCTTGAGTGACCTATCATAGTGGGTAAATGGCGGGAAGACGGTGCACACCTCGAGTGTGTGGGCGGGGCCAAACGGACGGGGCTTCCATGCGAGTGCACATGCCTCTTGTGTGCATTAAAGGTCAGAGACTGATCGCGCTCGTGAAAGTCGAGGATGCAAAGGCCTATGTCCAGCATCACAGCTGATTTTCAATGGTATATCTGGGAAGAAGGCACATCTGCCCAGCCTTGACAACGCTCACGATTGTTTTTGGGGCCGATGAATGCGTCACTGAATTTAAGCTTCAACTAGGGCACATGCTTAACTGATATCTGTAAGTGAGGTTTAATTTTTGTGCCAGGACCGTCGTGCCAGAATGAACCCTGCCCTTCATGTTTATTCAAGAAGACACCACCGTTTTGTGCTGGGCTGTAACTAATTTACGATGGCGCCGGCAAGCTGCCAGCACCATCCTAAAGTTACTTAATTAGCTTCAACAGGAAGCTCTAATTGGTAAAATAAAGCAGGCGCTCGAGCCCCTACTTTATGTTATCTATTAGAGCTTCCTGCTGAAGCTAATTAAGTAACTTTAGGATGGCGCTGGCAGCTTGCCGGCGCCATCGTAAATTAGTTACAGCCCAGCAAGGCGTGAACTTTTGACCGAGGAATCCGCCGCTCGCGAATTGCGAATTTTCGGTAAATTCGCGAGAGTTCGCGGATCGCGGATTTACCGAAAATTCGCAAAATCCGCGATCGGAGCGGATTTTGCGCTCATGCTTACTGACAAGATGGTAACAGTTAAGTAATGGAAATTTATTTTTGTGTTTCTTAAAGTGTATCATGTTTTGTCTTCTGATTAAAAGTTATATTTGAAATTCGCTTGTTGTCAGAAATGTCTCTCCTGTGTGTTGTGTATGTTTTTTTGTTGCTTCTGCCTATAGACCATTCATGGATTGTTCTGGGTGATTTAAAGCAGACAAGACACGTGAGTTTGGTTGGTTAGACGAATATGTGTTTTTGCGTAACTACTTTGGAAAGAAATGTTCATGTTGTTGTTATGTTTGTGTATTTTGTTCTACCATGAATTGTTCTTGCCGGTTCTGTGTGTCCGAAAGTTGTATTTGACAGCAGATACCCACTATTGGTGATCTACTGTCAAACAGGAGGGTATCCTTACACGGTATTATGCGTCACCGCTCATTTATATATGCTACGTTTTACAGCGAATATATCTGATGGCTTGACGTCCGTTTTGTGCGTTTTTGCATGTTTTATGTTGTATGTTGCTGCTTAAGAAATTATTACAAATTCACCCGTGTTGTTGTGACATGTATGACGATACGTGTCGCTGTCAACAGTTGGGTAAAATTTTCGCTGATACTAAAATTCACAGATATGATTTTTCCTTTTTTCATATTGTGAACCAGACAGACAACACTTCACCAGTGTATGTCAAATTTGGCTATAAGTATTGAAGAAAAATAAACAGCAAATTGTGTCATTTGTAGTCACGATACTGCCCTTTCCTGTAAGGAACAGGCAGCCCTAAAATTATATATCCTGATTGGACGTAAGGATAAATTATAGATTTGTGACTCTTGTACAGAGTGACCTAATTTCTATATCACATTAGTCAGTTTCATTCTGCTTCCTAAGTGGCCTTCCTATGGCTCTGGACCGTAAAAGAAACCAGGTTTCATTTTTCCTCACATGCCTGACTATCACCCAAGCACATCAGGCCTAGTTATTGGGGATTTTTAGCTGTGTCCTATTCTCTTTTCCGTATTCCTTTCACCAGTCAGCTTTTATTATTATCAGTGTATTGTTCAGGTTCGCACTTTCAGATTGCAGTAATGTACCATGGACCCCCATTTATGTATAATTCCCTGTTGCATAACTAGACTGGTTTCTAAGAATTTTCTTTAGGCCTATTCTGATGTTTTTCCAGTCTGGCTGTTAGGACTGTTAGGACAGATTAACTGACTCAATACTATAGTAAGATAAGCTTTCCACCTCAATAGGAGACACATTACGTTTTTTTTAATATGACAAATTCTAAAATAGTTTTTTAGTCTTTTTTTCACTGCTTCAATTTTTGATGGACCAGATGTATTATAAAATACCAGGACTCTCTAGTTCTTGACTTTTGTTCCCACATCTTGATCATCAGCTTTTGCATTGCATAGTCCCACCTGATGCACAATTATTATGATAACATGTATGTGATCCCGCTTTTGAGATGTTCTAGATGAGGAAGTTAGGAACACCCATGTGTATCATTGAGATAAAATGTGTTTGCCCCATGAGACATGCCACTATGTGTGAGGAAATCCATTCAGATAGAATTCCCATGTCGCTATGATGATGAAAGATATGCTCTCACACGGAAACCCAATTGAAGAGCCTAGAGGCACTGTTTTGCCTATTGCCTTTGTTTTTGTATTGCATTTGGGAATGACAGTGTATTTCAACGCAGATTTGTCCCATGGCTGTGGCCACCCCTTTGAAGATCGCAGGCCACCTGTTTGCAGTCCTCTTGTTGTACAGTGAACTGTTTAAAGCATCGCACTTGCTTCATCAGAAGGCGTTCAACATCAGAAAAGAAGAAGGAGCTGGTTTTGCCACAGTCCTTTGAGATTTCAGTACAAAAGAGTGCCTGTTATGTGCTGGTTAACCTCTGACAGTGTGTAGTCCCTTGAGCCCCTTGGCCTGAGTTTTGGCCACGCACCCCTTTTTCCCTTGCTTCAACGGAAGTGCAGTGCACCGGAGGATCCAAGAGTGGCAAAAGGCACTCCATTCTGGTGCCATGAAAGAGCGGCCTGAGCGTCCTCTGACACTGAATGATGAGTGTTGGAGTCTGTGAATGGTCCCGGGTCTGCACGAGAAGAGCACAATATCTGTAGTGTCTGCCGCAGAGGAGAGATACGGTGGACTGCCTTGAGACATTGAGACTTTGTGAATGAGCTATGAGTGTTTGCCCGGAGGGCACTCCAACAGATACTGAGCATCAGAGCATGGGAGGCCTGAATCCAAAGGCCCATGCAACAACGGGAGCAGACTTGATTGGACAATAGAAGCCTGCCAGAGAGGCTTTTTGAACAGACTCTGGGCATAGTTGGTTTCACAAGAGGTTTCCGTGTGATTGTATAGACTAAGTGTTAGGAGAATGATTTTATTGTTCAACTGGCATTATTTTAAAGTAGTATTCTGTTTAGTAAAAGCAGAATAAAGTCCATTTCCTGTGGAAGAGTATCCCCTTTTCACCTCAGAGCATTAATGAGAGTCACCACTGTTTCACTTGAACATATAATAAATTACAGAAAATGCATAGGAAAACCTACAATGTTACTAGATAATTTTAGGATCTACCTTTTGCTTAGGGTTGTGAAAAATTATGATTTCATTTGTAATTGCGGTCACTACTTTGTCTATATGTTCTTAACGACGTGTTTTCTAGTGTTTTTTTAAACATGGCATTGTCTTTTATGGGTGGGATTGTTTTTGCTGCCCAATTCACATCTGTACCCACCTCCCAACCTATGTCTCTTCCTACTTCTACTTCTTTGCATTCTTTCCAGATTTTACCTGAACATGGACTAGTTAGGAGGTCAGAGTTTACTGATAATTCCTTTTGTACAGTTTCTGCATCGACACCAGTTAGTAGTGAACATCACTAATTGTTGGTCCTGCCATATATGGCCTTTGTGCTACTGCGTGTGTAAGGAGACCGGTCCCGAGAGAGTCGCTAAGTAATAGGATTATGCTTCAGCAACATCTTGATGATTTGATAAATATAGACCTGGACTCAGACTAGCGTGAGTATAGGTTATTGCCTATGTAAGGGCAAAAGGGGCGTCTGTGGTACTGAAAATTCTGGACTCATGTAATAAACTTTGTCGTAGCATGACGATTTTTATATCAAAAGACCGAGAATGGCTAGTACACTATGTACAAGTATTTTCGTCATATTCCAGTAACGATTTCACCTCGAAATCGTCATTTTCGTACTGAACCCTTGGCTTCCATTTTGTGAACGGCAGCCATTTTGTGGATTGCCCTTACAGTAGGCCCTCACTGTGGCAGAACAAGTATTTAAGGACATAACCTTAGCATGGGTTTGTGCTGACTCCTGCATGACCTGGCGAAAGCTGACTCCCTTGCCCGAGGCTGACCTCGTTGAGCCAGTTCCTTGTTAGGCAGCTGGTCAGATAGAGATCAAAGAGCAGGACATTGCAATGTTTATTGTACACGCACACACCCCTTTATCTTGCTCCTATCTGTTTCTGTTCCTTCTTTATGGTCTATTTATGATGTGGGCTGCGGGCCTTTTCATTATGGGTCTTGTCCAGCTTGTCTAAAGAAGAATGTTTATTATGGGTTTGTTTGATGATTAATTTTGGGCTGGACAAACTGAAAAGTGGGTTTGTCATCATACAGTGCTTTGTGTGCACGTCCTGGGAGTGACCAACAATAATGTACTTCAAAGAGAAAATGTGTGCCTAGGGCATAATAAATGGTATAAAAGGTCTATGCTGAGACCATTCAGCAGACTGCCTCATTCAATTGCTAAGGCAGTTGGGTGACGTAGCCTCACTTAATTGTATTTAATAAAGATGTCTTTTTCATATTTCAGCTTCTGTGCCAAGTTCTTTGTTATATTAGTAAGTATTCCCTGAGAGCGAAAATTACCAAGTTCTTCAAAGGGTGCAAGGCAGAGGGGAAGAAGGGTGCAAGGCAGAGGGAGAGAAGGGTGCAAGGTGGAAGGGGAGAAAGGTGGAAGGTGGAGAAGGGTGCAAGGCAGAGAGGGAGAAGGGTGCAAGGCGGAGAAAGGTGCAAGGTGGAAGTGGAGCAGGGTAGAATGTGGGAGGGGAGAAGGGTGCAAGGCAGATGTGGAGAAGGTTGAAAGGCGGAGGGGGAGGGGGAGTAGGGTGCAAGGTAGAGGAGGAGAAGAGTGCAAGGTGAAGGGGAGAAGGGTGCAAGGCAGAGGGGGAGAATGGTGCAAGGCAGAGGGGGAGAAGGGTGCAAGGCAGAGGGAAGAAGGATGCAAGGCGAAGGGGAGAAGGATTCAAGGTTGAGAAGTGTGCAAGTCAGAGGGGGAAAAGAGGGCAAGGGGAAGGGGGAGAAGGGTGCAAGGCAGAGGGGGAGAAGGGTGCAAGGCAGAGGGGGAGAAGGGTGCAAGGAAGAGAAGGGTTCAAGGCAGAGGGGAGATGGGTTCAAGGTGGAAGGGGAGAAGGGTGCAAGGTGGAAGGGTGCAAGACGGAAGGGGAGAAGGGTGCAAAGTGGAAGGGGAGAAGGGTGGAAGGCGGAGGAGGAGAAGGGTGCAAGGTTGAGAAGTGTGCAGGGTGGAGGTGTAGAAGGGTGCAAGGCAGAGGGGTGAAGGTTGAAAGGCGGAGGGGGAGTAGGGTGCAAGGTGGAGGAGGAGAAGAGTGCAAGGTGAAGGGGAGAAGGGTGCAAGGCAGAGGGGGAGAAGGGTGCAAGGCAGAGGAGAAGAAGGGTGCAAGGCAGAGGGGGAGAAGGGTGCAAGGCAGAGGGGGAGATGGGTGCAAGGCAGAGGGAGAGAAGGGTGCAAGGTGGAAGGGGAGAAAGGTGGAAGGTGGAGAAGGGTGCATGGCAAAGGGGGAGAAGGGTGCAAGGCAGAGGGGGAGAAGGGTGCAAGGCGGAGAAAGGTGCAAGGTGGAAGTGGAGCAGGGTAGAATGTGGGAGGGGAGAAGGGTGCAAGGCAGATGTGGAGAAGGGAGCAAGGCGGAGGGGGAGAAGGGTGCAAGGTTGAGGGGAGAAGAGTCTTGGTAATGTTGCTAAACCTCCTGTGATTCTGGGCAAATCACTTAATAGACCCGTGCCTAACAAAATGAATGTGTGTCCTCATGTAACGTAACTGGTGCTATGTAAAGCGCTCTGATACCCGGTTCGGTTCGAGTCAAGTTCGCGCTATATAAAACTCTGCAAAATAAAAAAGGGTGCAAGGTGGAAGGGGAGAAGGGTGCAAGGTGTAAAAGGGTGCAAGGAGGAAGGAGAGAAGGGTGCAAGGCGGAGGGGGAGAAGGGTGCAAGACTTAGGGGGAGAAGGGTGCAAGTCAGACATGGAGAAGGGTGCAAGGCAGAGGGGTAGAAGGGTGCAAGGCAGAGGATGAGCGTCCAGCAGCACCAGGCCTGTCACCATTTTTTAAGGACCCCTATACAAACAACTATGCTGGGCCCCATGTCACAAGAGCCTGTTCTGAACTTTTAAAATAAAGTGTTATGGGAATGAGAAAACACAGTAGCTCCAGTCTACGCCACCAACTAATGGTTTCAAATGCATCAGCTGACATGAAAAAACACAAAATGCTAGCTTTGAAACCAATGAATAGATTTTATAGCACAAACACCGGTGCTGTCAAAGCGCAGGGTCTGAGGAAAAGAGTCCCTTTGGCAGTCCTAAGCATTAGTGCTTTCAGTGGGATGAAAAGTTCACGAGCCCACAGAGAGGGGGGTGGCGTTAGCCGTTTATAGCGCAGGTGGAAATGCAACGAGTTATCCTGATCTGCGCACAAGCTGTAGATACTGACTGTTCTCACTTTAAATTAAAAATAAAAGGCTGGCAAAATGTAATCAGGCAAAGGGCAACTACAGGATACATAATAGAATATTTTCAATGGTGCATTAAAAAAAAAGTTTTGCCTCATTGCATATTATTTAGATATTTTATTATTAGATAAACTGAGGCAGCTTGTGCTTTGCCCAGGAGTGAATATCATTTGCTAAATTCCTGTTACACAAGCAGACAAAAAAAAACAGGAAACAAATGCACAAACACAAACAACATATTTAATAAGTCTTATTGTAAAATATAGCCGTGACCTGATTTCCTGCACTTACACTGATGGTGACTCTGGAAAAGTTAAGTTGTGTCTCTGTAGTGGTACGAGGGCTGGGTGAAACGTGAGCCTTTTTTTGCAACAGCATGGGGGCATGGGCCTGCTCGCCGGACATGAAAGGGTGCCCGGAGAGAGGCGCTTAATTACCCATGACAAAGGAAAGGCAGATGGCCGCGCGTGCACTCGCACGTGCACTCAAGCTTGTAACCAGCAAGCAAAGGCTGGGTTGCACTTTTAAGGTCCCCTTTTACTAAAAGTCGAGCAATCTCGACCTAAAAACAACCGGTGCCTGTACAAACTGACAGCAATTAAAGCGTCTGTTCATTCGATTACAATTTCAAACAGAGCTCTCGGGCATAGTGCACACAGCTCAACAACAAACAACTGACAGCAGCGAGAGGGCGGGGCAGGCGGGTACGGCACGCAGCGTCACAGGAGGGGTACCCGTGAGAAATCAATGAAGGAGAAGTCTTAATTTCTCTCACATATCACACTTGTTGATCAATGTCTCTGACTTGCTTTAATGAAGTTGTGCCTGCACGTAAAACATCACTGTTCACTAAAGTGTGCACTATTTTGCTTTTACCATACTGAATGAGACTTGTCTCCAGAACTACACTGCTTCTATTTGAGGAGCCGTAGTGGGGATGATGTGATCAGTGATATCATCAATGATGTTAATTGAGACAGCTAGCACTTGATAATTCTATGCTTAAATACATTACTAAAGTATGTCAAAAGGCGATACTTTTTCTCAGGTGTGTGTGCTTGTGCGTACAGCACAAGGTGCTCAGTGGTAAAAGATCTATTGGGAGCTTACCAAGAGCTTAGAGTGGACTTACAGCCGGCCCACTGCTTACCATTGGCTGACTTTACTGTCACTCTTATTTCTTGCTTCGTACAGGATGGATTTTTGCTCCATCTTGTGTGTCCCTCCCCTGTTTCTGTCAAGGGTGCAAGGCAGAGGGGGAGATGGGTGCAAGGTGAAAGGGGAGAAGGGTGCAAGGTGGAAGGGTGCAAGGCGGAAGGAGAGAAGGGTGCAAGGTGGAAGGGGAGAAGGGTGGAAGGCGGAGGAATAGAAGGGTGCAAGGTGGAGAAGTGTGCAGGTTGAAGGCGTAGAAGGGTGCAAGGCAAAGATGTGAAGGTTGAAAGGCGGAGGGGGAGGGGGAGTAGGGTGCAAGGTAGAGGAGGAGAAGAGTGCAAAGTGAAGGGGAGAAGGGTGCAAGGCAGAGGGGGAGAAGGGTGCAAGGAAGAGGGGGAGAAGGGTGCAAGGCAGAGGGAAGAAGGATGCAAGGCGAAGGGGAGAAGGATTCAAGGTTGAGAAGTGTGCAAGTCAGAGGGGGAAAAGAGGGCAAGGGGAAGGGGGAGAAGGGTGCAAGGCAGAGGGGGAGAAGGGTGCAAGGAAGAGAAGGGTGCAAGGCAGAGGGGGAGATGGGTTCAAGGTGGAAGGGGAGAAGGGTGCAAGGTGGAAGGGTGCAAGACGGAAGGGGAGAAGGGTGCAAAGTGGAAGGGGAGAAGGGTGGAAGGCGGAGGAGGAGAAGGGTGCAAGGTTGAGAAGTGTGCAGGGTGGAGGTGTAGAAGGGTGCAAGGCGGAGGGGTGAAGGTTGAAAGGCGGAGGGGGAGTAGGGTGCAAGGTGGAGGAGGAGAAGAGTGCAAGGTGAAGGGGAGAAGGGTGCAAGGCAGAGGAGAAGAAGGGTGCAAGGCAGAGGGGGAGAAGGGTGCAAGGCAGAGGGGGAGATGGGTGCAAGGCAGAGGGAGAGAAGGGTGCAAGGTGGAGAAGGGTGCAAGGCAGAGGGGGAGAAGGGTGCAAGGCGGAGAAAGGTGCAAGGTGGAAGTGGAGCAGGGTAGAATGTGGGAGGGGAGAAGGGTGCAAGGCAGATGTGGAGAAGGGAGCAAGGCGGAGGGGGAGAAGGGTGCAAGGTTGAGGGTAGAAGAGTCTCGGTAATGTCGCTAAACCTCCTGTGATTCTGGGCAAATCACTTAATAGACTCGTGCCTAACAAAATGAATGTGTGTCCTCATGTAACGTAACTGGTGCTATGTAAAGCGCTCTGATACCGGGTTCGGTTCGAGTCAAGTTCGCGCTATATAACACTCTGCAAAATAAAAAAGGGTGCAAGGAGGGAGAGAAGGGTGCAAGGCGGAGGGGGAGAAGGGTGCAAGACTTAGGGGGAGAAGGGTGCAAGTCAGACATGGAGAAGGGTGCAAGGCAGAGGGGTAGAAGGGTGCAAGGCAGAGGATGAGCGTCCAGCAGCACCAGGCCTGTCACCATTTTTTAAGGACCCCTATACAAACAACTATGCTGGGCCCCATGTCACAAGAGCCTGTTCTGAACTTTTAAAATAAAGTGTTATGGGATTGAGAAAACACAGTAGCTCCAGTCTACGCCACCAACTAATGGTTTCAAATGCATCAGCTGACATGAAAAAACACAAAATGCTAGCTTTGAAACCTATGCATAGATTGTATAGCACAAGCACCGGTGCTGTCAAAGCGCAGGGTCTGAGGAAAAGAGTCCCTTTGGCAGTCCTAAGCATTAGTGCTTTCAGTGGGATGAAAAGTTCACGAGCCCTCTGAGAGGGGGGTGGCGTTAGCCGTTTATAGCGCAGGTGGAAATGAAACGAGTTATCATGATCTGCGCACAAGCTGTAGATACTGACTGTTCTCACTTTAAATTAAAAATAAAAGGCTGGCAAAATGTAATCAGGCAAAGGGCAACTACAGGATACATAATAGAATATTTCCAATGGTGCATTAAAAAAAAAGTTTTGCCTCATTGCATATTATTTAGATATTTTATTATTAGATAAACTGAGGCAGCTTGTGCTTTGCCCAGGAGTGAATATCATTTGCTAAAGTCCTGTTACACAAGCAGACAAAAATCAGGAAACAAATCCACAAACACAAACAGCATATTTAATAAGTGTTATTGTAAAAGATAGCCGTGACCTGATTTCCTGCACTTACACTGATGGTGACTCTGGAAAAGTTAAGTTGTGTCTCTGTAGTGGTACGAGGGCTGGGTGAAACGTGAGCCTGTTTTTGCAACAGCATGGGGGCATGGGCCTGCTCGCCGGACATGAAAGGGTGCCCGGAGAGAGGCGCTTAATTACCCATGACAAAGGAAAGGCAGATGGCCGCGCGTACACTCGCACGTGCACTCAAGCTTGTAACCAGCAAGCAAAAGCTGGGTTGCACTTTTAAGGTCCCCTTTTACTAAAAGTCGGGCAAGCTCGACCTAAAAACAACCGGTGCCTGTACAAACTGACAGCAATTAAAGCGTCTGTTCGTTCGATTACAATTTCAAACAGAGCTCTCGGGCATAGTGCACACAGCTCATCAACAAACAACTGACAGCAGCGAGAGGGCGGGGCATGCGGGTACGGCACGCAGCGTCACAGGAGGGGTACCCGTGAAAAATCAATGAAGGAGAAGTCTTAATTTCTCTCACATATCACACTTGTTGCTCAATGTCTCTGACTTGCTTTAATGAAGTTGTGCCTGCACGTAAAACATCACTGTTCACTAAAGTGTGCACTATATAGCTTTTACCATACTGAATGAGACTTGTCTCCAGAACTACACTGCTTCTATTTGAGGAGCCGTAGTGGGGACGATGTGATCAGTGATATCATCAATGATGTCAATTGAGACAGCTAGCACTTGATAATTCTATGCTTAAATACATTACTAAAGTATGTCAAAAGGCGTCACTTTTTCTCAGGTGTGTGTGTGTGTGCGTGCGTACAGCACAAGCTGCTCAGTGGGAAAAGATCTATTGGGAGCTTACCAAGAGCTCAGAGTGGACTTACAGCCTGCCCACTGCTTACCATTGGTTGACTTTACTGTCACTCTTATTTCTTGCTTCATACAGGATGGATTTTTGCTCCATCTTGTGTGTCCCTCCCCTGTTTCTGTCAATTTTTCATTAAGGTAATTTTCAGTTTCCAATTGGTGGCACATGTGGATTCTTCTACAGGATCATTGCCAAATGTTGTAATCAAATGATGGTCCGGACGTCCAGCGTAGATTAGTTAAGGTTCTCTATTAAGTAGTTAGATGGAGAAACCACACCAGGAGCAGCCTCCCCGCTGCTCAGCACATACCCAACTGACACTCACAGACATCTCATATTCTATCCACACCAGCATTCCACTCCACACTCATACTGGCTGAGCAGCAGGGACAACACACGGCCTTGTTGCCATCCTTTGACTTCGATGACTCGAATCCTTTTGACTGCTGTGGACCCTCAGCTAATCATTTCTAGAATCCAGGGACCCCACTGAGTCCTTATTGGAATAAGAGAACCCGGCCTAAGCAGTTTTGATGATCTGAACCACATCAATTATGGCCTTTTATTTAATTCATAAACAAATATAATAAAACAAATTTTTCGCTTTAATGGGAAAGTTGGAGTGTTTCTAAAACTAATAGGCTACCCATATTATGTTCTGTTTAGTGAGTCTGCACTGTTTCCATGATTCAATGAGGATACAACTTCATTTTTAGCCCCCAATTTACAAGTTAATATTTTTAAAGTACGCTCCAGGGTAGAGAAAAGAAACGTTATATTTGCAAGAAAGAGCTTTTGGCTTTGCCAATGCTTGTTTGTTTTGGTGACCCTTCCCGAAGGAAGGCTGTGGCTGTTTAAAGCACGCTCCATTGAAGAGAAAAGAACCGTTATATTTGCTAGAAAGAGCTTTTGGCTTTGCCAATGTTTGTTTGTTTTGACGAGCCCTCCCCAAGGATGGCTGAGGCTGTTTAAAGCGCGCTCCAGTAAAGTGAAAAGAAACGTTATATTTGCAAGAAAGAGCTTTTGGCTTTGCCAATGCTTGTTTGTTTTGGTGAGCCTTCCCGAAGGAAGGCTGTGGCTGTTTAAAGCACGCTCCATTGAAGAGAAGAGAAAAGTTATATTTGCTAGAAAGAGCTTTTGGCTTTGCCAATGTTTGTTTGTTTTAGTGAGCCCTACCCAAGGAAGGCTGGGGCTGTTTAAAGCGAGCTCCAGTAAAGAGAAAAGAAAAGTTATATTTGCAAGAAAGAGCTTTTGGCTTTGCCAATGCTTGTTTGTTTTGGTGAGCCTTCCCGAAGGAAGGCTGTGGCTGTTTAAAGCACGCTCCATTGAAAAGAAAAGAAACTTTATATTTGCTAGAAAGAGCTTTTGGCTTTGCCAATGTTTGTTTGTTTTGGTGAGCCCTCCCCAAGGAAGGCTGTGGCTGCTTAGAGCGGGCTCCAGTAAAGGGAAAAGAAACGTTATATTTGCAAGAAAACGCTTTTGGCTTTGCCAGTGCTTGTTTGTTTTGGTGAGCCTTCCCGAAGGAAGGCTATGGCTCCAGTGAAGAGAAAAGAAACGTTATATTTGCTAGAAAGAGCTTTTGGCTTTGCCAATGTGTGTTCATTTTGGTGAGCCCTACCCAAGGAAGGCTGTGGCTGTTTAAAGCGCGCTCCAGTAAAGAGAAAAGAAACGTTATATTTGCTAGAAAGAGCTTTTGGCTTTGCCACTGTTTGTTCATTTTGGTGAGCCCTCCCCAAGGAAGGCTGAGGCTGTTTAAAGCGCGCTCCAGTGAAGAGAAAAGAAACGTTACATTTGTAAGAAAGAGCTTTTGGCTTTGCCAATGCTTGTTTGTCTTGATGAGCCCTCCCCAAGGAAGGCTGTGACTCTTTAGAGCGCGCTCCAGTGCAGAGAAAAGAAACGTTATATGTGCAAGAAAGAGCTTTTGGCTTTGCCAATGCTCGTTTGTCTTGATGAGCCCTGACCGCTCTGGCTTGCTCTGAAGCGGTCGCTCCTCACGCTCCCTGATCATCCTGACTTCGTAGCGCTATACTCCTCATTGCTGCCCGGTATCGTAGCGCTTACTGCTCACCGCTCATTGCTGCTAATTATTAATTGAGCACTGCTCGCATTGCCTGTAACATTATTTGTGCTTGGTATCGTAGCGCCATACTGCTTACTGCTCACTGCTGTTAATTAGTAATTGTTGCACTGCTCGCATTACCTGCAAAATTATTTGTGCCTGATTGTGCCGGTACCACTGCCCAGATCATAGCGTTATTCCGGTTGTGCCCCAATCTCGTCCTGTTTTGCTTTTTGTTTGTGCTGCCATTTTGTTGCTGTGACTCCTAGCCGTCTCTCCACCTCGCTCCCGGATCCCAGCTGCTCCTCCCTCCCACTGATAGATAAGGATTGACCCATCTGGTCTAGCGCTGTGACCGTCCTGGCTTGCTCTGAAGCGGTCGCTCCTCACGCTCCCTGATCATCCTGACTTCGTAGCGATATACTCCTCATTGCTGCCCGGTATCATAGCGCTTACTACTCACCGCTCATTGCTGCTAATTATTAATTGAGCACTGCTCGCATTGCCTGTAACATTATTTGTGCTTGGTATCGTAGCGCCATACTGCTTACTGCTCACTGCTGTTAATTAGTAATTGTTGCACTGCTCGCATTACCTGCAAAATTATTTGTGCCTGATTGTGCCGGTACCACTGCCCAGATCATAGCGTTATTCCGGTTGTGCCCCAATCTCGTCCTGTTTCGCTTTTTGTTTGTGCTGCCATTTTGTTGTTGTGCCTCCTAGCCCGTCTCTCCACCCAGCTCCCGCCTCCCAGCTGCTCCTCCCTCGCTCCGCCCCCCTCCACTATCTACATATGTCAGAGCAACAGACGCGCAGCGTCCACGCGTAGCGGACGCGCCCCATGCGCGCCAAAGGCGCACCAAAGGTAGGCCCGTCTACGCCCATCCGCGCCTGGACCGCGCCCAGCGCCAGACCCCCTGGTGCCCGCAAAATCCACTCCACCCGCATAACGTACGACACCGCTACCCTCTCAGCACTTAACCCCGGCCAACTCACAAACTGCTACGAAGCCGCCCCAGGACACACCAATGGACCCTTCACCTGCCACTCCTGCAAGTTCGACTGCATCAGAACCCACACCAAATCCACAGACTCCAAACAGAGCTCCGACACTAACCACCTGAAGTGCATCCTGCTCAACACCCGCTCGGTCCACAGACACGCCATTGAACTTTGGAACCTACTCGACACCACATCGCCGGACGTCACCTTTCTTTCAGAAACCTGGATGAACGCCTCATCAACGCCCGACATCGCCTTAGCCATCCCGGAAGGCTACAAGATCATCCTTAAGGACCGCATCAACCAAACAGGAGGAGGCATCGCCATCGTCCATAAGAACACCATCCGCATCACAACCAGCTCCGATGACAACCTCACAACCGCCGAACACCTTCACTTCCAGATTCACACCGACCCTAAGACCACACTCTGAGGCACCCTCATCTATAGACCACCTTGACCCCGCACACAATTCAGCGAAGACATCACTGACTTCATCAGCCCACACGCCCTCCCCTCCGAGGACTACATTCTACTGGGAGACCTCAACTTCCACCTGGAAAAGAACTACGACAGCAACACCACCACCCTTCTGGACAACCTCTCTAATCTCGGACTCAAACAACTTGTTGACACCCCCACCCACTATGCCAGCCACACGCTCAACCCAATCTTCACCTCCAGCAAGCACATCTCCTTTAATCACACCACAGCTCTCCATTGGATGGACCACAGTTGCGTTCACTTCAACTACAAAAAGACTACGACCCACAACCACCCACAACCAATTCCCCGGAGAAACTGGAACAAAATTACAACCGACCAGCTCTTCACATCGCTTCACCTAAACCCTCCTGCTAAATCATCTGACCCAAACCAAGCAGCCACCAACCTCACACAATGGATCACCCACAGCGCTGATGAATTAGCACCCTTGAAAAACCTTCAAATCAAGCAAGGCAGCAAAAAAGCCCCCTGGTTTAATGATGACCTTAAGAAATCCAAGAAGATCTGTCGCACCCTCGAGAAAGCCTGGCGAAAAAACCCAACCACTGACAACCTGGCCACCTTCAAGAACGCCACCCGAAAACACCACCAACTGATCCGATCCACCAAGAAATCAGCATTCAAGGATCGACTCGACAACAACTCCCACAACAGCAAGGAACTATTCAACATCGTCAAAGTGTTTACCAACCCCACCACCGGCACCAATGACATCACTCCCTCCCAAGACCTCTGCGACTCTCTAGCCTTGTTCTTCCACAACAAAATCGCTGACATACATAACAGCTTTCGAGACCAGTCCACCCCACCCCCTCCGAACTAAAACCCCCCTCCAACAACCTTTGCGCCTGGAACCCAATCACCACTGAAGACACCATCCGCCTGATGAACAACATCCACTCAGGATCACCAACCGACCCATGTCCCCACCACATTTTCAACAAAGCAGACTCCATTATCGCACCCCATCTCTGAGACGTCATCAACTGCTCCCTCAACTCCGCTACCTTCCCGGAAAGCTGGAAACATGCCGAACTCAGCGCACTCTTGAAGAAACCCACAGCAGACCCCACTGAACTTAAGAACTACCGCCCCATTTCGCTCCTCCCATTCCCTGCCAAAGTCATTGAGAAAGCCGTCAACAGTCAACTCGCCACCTTCCTCGAATCCAACAAATCCCTCGACCCTTCACAGTCCGGCTTCCGAGCCAAACACAGCACCGAGACCGCCCTCATCGCAGCAACAGACGACATTCGCACTCTACTGGACAACGGAGAAACAGCTGCCCTCATCCTACTTGACCTCTCCGCAGCCTTTGACACAGTCTGCCATAGAACCTTATACAACGCCTCAGCAACGTCGGAATACAAGGAAAAGCACTGGACTGGATCATCTCGTTCCTCGCCGGAAGAAGCCAGAGAGTCCGCCTCCACCCTTTTAAATCAGAGGCCACCGAAGTCATCTGCGGCGTACCACAAGGATCTTCACTCAGTCCCACCCTCTTCAACGTACACATGAGTCCCCTCGCATCCATTGCGCGCCAACACAACCTCAACATTATCTTCTATGCAGACGACACCCAGCTGATCCTCTGCCTCACCAAAGACCCAAACACCGCCAAAACCAACCTACACGAAGGGATGAAAGAAGTAGCCGAGTGGATGAAGAGCAGCCGTTTAAAACTGAACTCCTCATCTTAGGATCATCCCCCTCCGCCTGGGACGACTCATGGTGGCCACCGGCCCTAGGAACCGCACCCATACCAACGGACCACGCACGTAACCTGGGCTTCATCCTGAACTCCTCCCTCTCGATGACCAAACAAGTCAACTCCGTCTCATCATCATGCTTCAACATCCTACGTATGCTCAAAAAAATCTTCCGTTGGATCCCCACCGAAACAAGAAAGACGGTCACCCATGCACTGGTCACAAGCCGACTTGATTACGGAAACACCCTTTACGCCGGAACCACAGCCAAACTACAGAAAAAACTCCAACGCATCCAAAACGCCTCAGCCAGACTCATCCTAGACATCCCCTGTCAAGCTCACATCTCCGGTCACCTGAAAGACCTCCACTGGCTCCCCGTCAACAAGAGAATAATGTTCCGCCTCCTCACCCACGCACACAAAGCCCTCTTTGACCTAGGAGCAGAATACCTCAACACGCGCCTGTCCTTTTACACCCCCACCCGCCAACTACGATCGTCCAATCAAGCCCTCGCCGCAATTCCACGCATCCAAAAATCCACCATGGGGGGAAGATCCTTCTCCTACTTAGCGGCCAAGACCTGGAATTCTCTCCCCACCCACCTCCGCCTTACACAGAACCACCTCTCCTTCAGAAAACAACTAAAAACTTGGTTATTCGACAAGTAAAGTTCCCCCCTCCCTCAAGTGCCTAGAGACCCTCTGGGTGAGTAGTGCGCTATACAAATTTAAACTTGACTTGACTTGACCAAGGAAGGCTGTGACTCTTTAGAGCGCGCTCCAGTGCAGAGAAAAGAAACGTTATATGTGCAAGAAAGAGCTTTTGGCTTTGCCAATGCTTGTTTCTTTTGGTGAGCTTTCCCCAAGGAAGGTTGTGGCTCCAGTGAAGAGAAAAGAAACGTTCTATGTGATGTTCAATGATCTCAGCGGGGGTTCTGAGGTGTATAATGACGTCATTTGTGATTAGTTGCTCGGTCCCCCCCCCCCCTCTTAGCTGCAGTCAGTAGGGGGTGTCTGAATTGGGGGGGTCCTGAATGATTCTGCTTCTCGCACTGCGCGGGATCCGTCGCTCATTGAGGTTCAATGTTTCACAGGGCAGAGCTCATGGGTGTCATATTTGTAATATTTCTGCCAGTGAACCCCCCACGTCAGAGGCGCTTTATTAGTGTTTCTTCGGGTTACCCAGAGAAGCACCTTGTTTATAGCACTTCCTCTTAGCGCATAGAAGGCACACGTGGCGCTCCATTATAAAGTGAGGCACTATGTCAGTGGCAGATATACCTGTGGGCAGGTTAGGAGGGGCCCGGGCTGACACAGGACAGTGACAGAGACCCCCACATACAAGCAACATGGAGTCGGGGTACAGAGAAAACAATGGGCAGCTATCCTCGGTCACAGCAGAGAATCCGGGTCAGACACCCACGACTGGGACCCCCCCCAGCCTCCCCCCGCCAAAAAATAAAGGAGACGTACAGGATGCATTTCTAGAGCAGGAGAGAGACCCCCAGCACAGGACTGTACCCCCTGTCCCCCCAGTGATCTCCCCTCCTCTGTGGGGGTCTCTTCTCCCCCCCTCTGGGGGTCTGCCTCCCTCTCACTCCCGCCCTGTCACGGGCCGGATCTGCAGCGCCCCCGCATTGCTCCCTCCCCTGAGGAGTCCTGGACTGAAGAAGGGTCTCAGGGTGGAGGGGAAGGGGGCCCCGGAGAAGGTGTAGAGCAGAGAGCGGTCAGTCACATTGTAGACCGAGAGCCTGTCCGCCTCATAGTCCAGGAAGAGACCCACAACCCTGGGGGGAACACGGGGGGCCAGGAGGGTGCGAGGGAAGGTGAGAGCTTTGTATTCACCATCTCTGAGCCGCACCGCCCAGAATCCATCCTTGGGTGATCCTGTGATCCTCCTCTTCCTGCTCGCGGCCTCGTCACAGACCCCCAGGGTCCAGGCCGTCTTGCCCCCCACCTCCACCTCCCAGTAATGCCTCCCAGAGCTCAGCCGCTCCCGCCCCAGGACAATGCTGTATTTTGTGAATCTCTGCTCTGTGTCCGGCCAACCCTGGTCTTCGCCTCCCATCCTCGCGCTCCGTCCGTCCTCGGACAGGACCAGCCATCCATGAGCGGTGTCCAGATCCAGGGTCACCGCAGCTGCAGGAGAGAAGCAGAGGTCAGAGGTCACCACCAACCACAGCAGAGAGCAACACTTGAAATTTCAACCTCCTACTACTAACATCTACAATAATAAACAAGCACTGGCAAAGCTAACAATACTTTTCATCCAGTCTGTGCCAACACGTGAGATACCAGGGTGCGGTGTGAACCCTGTGCCAGACACGGAAGGAACCTGAGCGACCCCCTCTCTTCTCGCCCCCCCCAAACCCCCTTGCCCTCACCAGAGCCTCACCTCCCCCCCCCTCTCTGACCCTCCCGCACTTTCTCCTGCTTTTCTTCCCTCTCCTGTGGTTTCCTTCTCTCTCCTGTAATTTTCTTCCCTCTCTCCGGTCTTCTCTCACTCGTCCCTTCTTTCCCGTCACTCTTCTTCTCTGCTCGTGTTCTTCTCTCTCCACTTCCTTTCCTTCACTCTCTCCTTGTGTTTCCTTTCTCTTATTTGCTCCGTACTTTCTTTTCCTTCACTCTGTTTCTTCCCGTGTTTTCCTCCTGATTCTCTGCTCTGCCCCCCTCCACTCTCTCCCGCCTCCTGTCTGCTCTCCCTCCCTCAGACCCCCCCCCCCCCTCCCCTTAGGAAGAGACCACCCTCTGTGTGCGGCTCCACCACAACTCCTGTCACGGCGGGAAAATCACCCTCGGATTATAAAGAGAGGGGGGGGGGGTTGGAGAAAAGAAAGGACGAGTGAGAGTGACGAGGGGAGGAAGAGTGAACATGAGGCAGGAGCAGGGCACAAGTCGTAAACAAGCATTTGCAATGCAATAGGTTTCGCATTTACACGAGTTTAAGCTATTTCCATTGTAAATGACAATGCCTATTTTTGTTTTAAAAAAAATAAATAAAAGGCATTGTCATTTACAATGGAAATAGCATAAACTCGCGTAAATGCGAGACCTATTGCAAATGGTTTTAGTTTAAAACTGAGCGCAGGCCGCTTCAAGGACACCGTGCTCTCCTTTTTTTTTTTTTTTTACTTTAACACTGAGCGCGGTGTGCTTGAAGCGTGCACCGCGCTCACTATTAAAGTTGAAAAAATAATAATAAACAGAGCGCGGTGTCCCAGAAGTGAAAGCCACGCTCAACATGAAAGTTAAATATAAATAAATAAACAGAGCCAGGTGTCCCTAAAGCGGGCGCTGCGCTCTGGATACAAATACAAAAAAGCCATTTGCTTTGATAATGGTATTGTTTTGTAGCTTTGCATTATTTAGTGTATATTTGTGATATGTGCATATATTTGCTCTCGCCTCGCCCCTTTCGTCCGCCTCATGCTATTGTAACCCTCACTATACGAAATTAACACATACTATTCTTCTATTCATTCACCTCCCAAATCGAAAACACTGCTCATTTCCTACTAACACTATGCTTTAAACTACTACACATCTAACAAAACAATTCTAACTACATACAACTACAACATATCACAAATATACACTAAATAATGCAAAGCTAGAATACAATACCATTAGCAAAGCAAATGGCTTTAACTTAATCATAGGCGAGACCTATTCCATTTTCAATGCTTGTTAAGTAAGGATACAGCTGAATGGGCCCTGCCGGCTGAGAGCTTCGATTTCTGCTCCTGAATCCAGCTGTATGTTTCAGAAGGACTGAAGCATAAGTGAGGCAAATGCGTTCATTAACTCTTGGTCAGGCATTCTCCAATGTGAGGGTACAGGCCAGTCTGCCAATAACTGCCAAGGTTTCAGATGGCTATATGTGACATTTTCATAATTTCATGTAATTATGGGTCAGCCACCTCAGTTGTTTGCACCGGTTTTAAAATCTTACAGTATCTCCGTCTGATTCATTTCTGACATTTGTATGTTTCCCTGTCTTCATTGTTTGATTTTTTTGCTCGTAAGAAAGTGTCACTCTTTCTCGTCAAAATGTCACTCATAATTGCATTGATATTTTGAAAATGTCACTCATAGCAATCTGAAACCTTGGCATCTATGGGTGCACTCACACTTGCACAACTTCAGACACTCATGGACAGACTAATGGCCACACAGAAATGATTATAAACACGTAAATGGAATCTACGTGTGGGGCACAAACATGCAGACACGCAGATTTTAATCCACCTCGTAACACTCGGGGAGAATAAAGGAGTGATGACCCACTGTGGGTGGGAGAAGCGCACGTTCCAATGCGATATGCGTGTTTTTTAGACAGACGGTGACAGGTACAATGCAGATTTAGAGATAAAGTGAGAGGCGCTATACGTTGCCACACAGTGATTGCGATATGCACGTTCAGACATCCACACACGCGCGAACAGGGTGACACACTGAGGGAAGAGAAGGAAGATGTATGTGGCGGGAAGGACTCTGCCGCTGGCCGCGCGACGCGAAGGGGAGCTAAGCGAGACAGCATCTTAGTCCCACATTCCGCGCGAGTAAAACAGTGCAAGTCATCTCCTGGCCGCCCCCTTTCATGCGCGTCCAATGGGCGCGGGTCAACTGGTGTGAGCGGCGGCCCCAAGTGGTTTAAAATCAGCGCGTGCATGCAGCACCAGTATTTCCCAAACGCCTGGAAAGAAGCAAGAGTCGTCGTATTCCCCAAGGCTGAGAAACCACTGCGAGACCCTGCAAACTACCGCCCCATAAGTCTGCTATCTGGCCTATCAAAACTCTTCGAAAAAGTTATCCTTGCCCGTCTCGTTGACTTCGCGACAAGCAACAACCTACTTGCCAAAGAACAGTTTGGGTTCCGGAAAGACCACTCAACCAATAACCAACTCCTCAGAGTGGTGGACATCATCAGCCACGGATTCAACATCAACAAGTCTACTGGAGTAGTCTTTCTGGATGTAGCCAAAGCATTTGACCGAGTATGGCATGAGGGTCTGCTCTACAAACTTATCAAGCTCAAGTTTCCCAGCTACCTGGTCAAGTTGCTGACCAGCTACCTGACAAAACGGACCTTTCACGTGGCGGTGCGAGAAGAATGCTCCTCACCGCGCCCAATTCTAGCTGGAGTGCCTCAGGGGTCAATCCTAGGACCATTCCTCTTCAACATATTCACAAACGACATACCCACTGATCTAAAGAAGACTGATCTTGCCCTCTACGCGGATGATGTTGCAGTCATCTCCCAATCCTTCAGCGACAAAGAAGTGGCGAAGAACCTGGAGGCATCGCTTTGCAGACTCTCCGAATGGTACAGCGACTGGCAGATCACCCTGAACACAAGCAAAACCACAGCAACCTTATTTACCAGGAAGCTCAATGGGGATGAGGTCAAATGGGAAAACAGCAGCTCCTACCTGGGGGTGACTCTGGACTCTAAACTCAGCTGGAGAAACCACATAGAGAAGACCTGCCAGAAAGCAGCAACAAAACTGGCTGCACTATACCCACTCCTGAAGTCTAAGTCGATGCCCATGCAGAGCAAGGTGCGAGTAATCACCGCAATAATTCGACCAACTATGACATACGCTTCACCAGTTTGGAGTGGCTGCCGCCCACAGCTGCGGAAGGACCTACAAATACTTCAGAGCAAGGCCTTACGGATTGCAGCAGGTGCTCCCATGTTCACACGAACAGCAGACCTCCACAGAGACCTAGGCATCGAGATGTTGGACGACCATCTCCTCAAACTCAACAGGACATTCTACAAAGGACTGGATCAAAAAGAAAATCCACTGATCCGGAAACTTGCAGATATCGCTACAAACCCATTTGACCGCTACCCGCGTCCCATTGAAGCGCTAACCTTGCGAAACTGAAACAGCAACGCAGCATCAAAAAACTCATCACTGCTTGAAGGCAAACGCCGGCAGGTACAAAACTCATTGCTGCCCTGATGGCATAATCGCCTCGGCAAGCAAACAAAAATTCACCGCTGCCAGATGGCATAATCGCCTCGGCAAGCATCCAAAAACTCACGCTGCCAGCTGGCATAATCGCCGCGGCAGGCAACCAAAACTCGACAATATCAGAAGGCACTAGATAGACCAAAGACGACACTCTGAGGAAACTTGCTGACAATTCTGCAAACTATATCGACCGCTACCCGCGGCCCATCACTGAGCTGACCATGTGATAAAACCCCAACTGTGACAAAGAGTCACACTTCGATAAGACAACCGAAACAGCGACTAAAAAATTCTAAATGAATGTGGAGTAATGAGGTGACTACCTCGGTATCCAAAAACTCATCACTGTCAGAAGGAATCTGACAGGAGAAGACAAGGCACAGAAAGGCTCGGCCTTTCCTGCCGTCGCGTTCCTGGCTGCTCTGCGCTGTTCGTCCTGCGCCTGCATGTCTAGCGGGTCTCGCGTCGGGTTCGTTGCCTCGACGGGTTCGCGGTGAGTGCTGTTTTCGGGGTCCGCTTGCGGAGGTTCTGGAGCGGGAGGAGGGAAGTGTGATGTCCCCGGTGCCGAGCGACCGTTTGTATGGCCTGGGGGGCCGAGGGAGAGCGTGCCGGGCAGGGTCGGTTCCGGCGGTGTTGGAGAGCTGCTCAGAGGTAGAAGTTTGGAGCCGCAGGAGAATAGCGTAGCTAACTGGGTGCTCGCACCTCTGGACGATGACGTGGGGCAGTCTTTTCCGGGCAATTTATCAACGCGTAAGTGTCCACATTGTAGTTTACATCAGGTTGGATGGCCTAGGTTGGAGAGCGCTTGTGCCTTTGGATTACGATGGAGATTGCCGTGGGAAGCAGGCTGGACGCCCAGGTGGTGGACACTGGCGTTCAGAGCATTTGCACCCGCAGCCGCGTTCCGAGGCTCTTGGAGCGCTTGAGGTTTCTTGTGCGAGGTGTACATCCTCAGGTTTGTGTTTCCGATTGGCCTGGAGTGCGGTCGTGACTTCATGCTGGCCTCGCTAGTTGGGAAAAGAAACGCTTGCATTTTCACTTCTTGTTCCGTGATGGAAATCGGTTTCTCTTTTGCCGACGGACTGCCTTTGGTCGGGAGTGTTTATTGTCGGAGGGATTGGGCCAGGCGCACGAGTCCTCTGCAGCGGTATTGAATTTCTACCTAGCGCAGCGCACTTGGGGAGCAGTGGCCGGCACGACTTCGCCTCGATGTATGGGCACAGGGGTTTCTGTGGGTCGACATTTCTCTACAGAAGGGGGGACGACTGGGATGGCAGTGTGCGGTCTAGCCTTGGAACAGCCCTTGGCTAGAAGTCTCAACAGCATGAGCTTGTTTCGCTGGGCTATCCTTCCGACTGCAGAGTGTATATTTGTGATGTCGCTCTGCCACGGATTGTCGGTTTCGTTTGCCTTTTGGCCCGGTGGTGACCTTTGATTCTTTGTGATGTGTGTTTCAGCGCCCCAACAGTGCACTGGGTCTTTGTGGGTGCGTCGGGCCGTTTCGCCCTTCCGGGGGCAGTAAGGTTGCGCTGATGGGTTGCGGCCCCCCCTTTTTATGAGGGGGCAAGTCGTCGGGTGTTCGGCTGCAGCTCGGGTGGTGGTGGTAAGGTGCTGAGCGCGGCTCTACGGGGGCCATGGTACAAGGCGGGCGTCGCCAGTTCTATGCTGCCCTCCGTCCCGAAAATTTGAATTAGTTTCCGGTCAGAGTACCTTTGTTTTGAAGTAAAGGAATCACGGCATGTCACGATGTTAAAACATCACGGGGACATCGTATATGACTTACAATGCATGTTGTTTCCTTTTGTCTACACTCTGCTGATTCATTGCGGATATCCAAAAAACAAGATTAATCTGTTTAATATCTTGTATGTGCATTGAATCGTCTCATGTTTACTATAACAAATGATACTCCTCCAAAATATCTCTATGCCTAAGACACACTGGGACATTCGTGGAACTCTAACTTTCCTGGAACTGAAACCTAAATAATATCTATGTCATTAATATTTCTTCCTTTTTTGCTAGGAGAACAACCTCCTTCCCTTCACTCAGATTTAACTGCCTTTTGGTTTGTGAGTACAAGTTCTCTGTATTTTTTTTTTAATGCAGCCAATGCTTTATTCTTAAACTGTAAGATAAACTTTGGTAACGAATATATAGGTTATACCAATGTCTATTAATCCAACTCGTGAATTCTTAAATACAGCAGGCGCATCCCGAATGTCCACAGTCTCCTAAAGAGCGGCGGATCCTTTCTGCACCTCACTTGATATAGAATACAAATGAGCAACAAAAAATAGGTTTATAGGCTTTCAGAGCTCTATCTGAAACTGTACTGTAAGCGTTTTAGATCGTGCATTGCAGTTGTGTTGAGAATCCGTATATATATATGAGGGAGAGGTGTGGCGCCGCGGCCAGGGCGACTGACTCCGGAATCTGGGGATCACGGTTCGATCCCTGGCTCCGGCGGCAGATTAGCCCAGCACCATGTGACTCTGGGCAATAGCCTGCTTAATCTGCCCGATGGCCCCCAGCGCCTAGAGACCCTTACGGGTGATTGTGCGCTATACAAATGTGGATTATTATACTGAAAGTTTTCTGTGTTTTTATTTCTGCCAGTTCAAAACCCTTAGCAATGAGTGGCTTTCGCAATTCGTCTGTTACATCTCTTTGAGCGTTACATTCTTTACTTCTTATTTATTCTTATTTATTTTAAGTTCTATTTTTTGCACTCATGTATGCTTAGTTTCACTGGTGCCCTTTCTTCAGGGGTGTAAAAGAATGAACATCTATTAAACAGGTATCAGCAGACCTATTAGATGTGTTGAATTACATGGCAAGGTTATTCTACACAGGCTTTCTTCTCCACGATAACTGCAAAACAAGCAGGCATTGTGCTGAAATGTAGACAGTGCGTCGGTTGTTTGTTGTCGGCGGCGGAGTATCTGTGCTTCCAGTGATTCCGCGCTTGTTAGCTGGATTAGGTAGTCCATTGTGCAAAGGCACAGGATTTCTTAGTTTCACAGTTTGATGGCACGTGTCTGTGTATATTTTCCGTTTAGAGAATATTATAGTCTGCAGATGTCCGTTTAGTTTATATTCTACTCTGCAGACTTCCTACTTTTGTTCTGCAAATATTTTTAGAGTGCTATAAATAGTTTGAACTTTTTGCAATTTTGCACTCAGATCGTGCTAATTACCATGGGGAAAGAAAGGGATGGGGCAATATTGCAGATATCGACAATCCGGCGGTGTTTTTAGTGCTGTGAGTCACTGTAGCGGTTGGGAGATAATATAGTGTCTGCACCCATTGGAGGTATTGATATCCAGTGACAGGCACCCAGAAGTCGATAGTTTCCCAGCGCAAGAAGTTATAGAGCAGAGCCGACGTCTATTGAGAGAAGTGTGCGTGTGGTTATAAATGCGCATTTGTCGATATGTATTAGGCCGTCAAGAGGCGGCTATGGAGAGAAGTGTTGCGTGTGGGCATAAATCCGCATTTGTTGATATGCATTAGGCAGTCAAGACGCATTTGTCGATATGTATTAGGCCGTCAAGAGGCCCGTCAAGAGTGGTTTCAGAAGAGGAGCTTGGCGGGCATCCGAGATGGCCGCGTGAGCACAGCGCTCCCCGGACCCCCGGCGCTCCAGGCATAATATCCTTCATGAATCCTGATTTTTTGCGAGGATTTATATGGAGGACGATGAGCTGATCGCCCTGGACCTTTCAGAAATTGATTTGGACACCGGGTGCCTGAGTTATGGTGAATTGAACTTCTGAGCTCCGCCCTCGAGGGGCGCCCGGGACTGGGTGAGGTTCGGTGGCCGTCTTGGAGTTGAACAACAACGGCAGGGGGATTGGTCTGGTGGGTCCCCTTCTTAGGTTTCTGTTTCGATTCTGCCTCAGACTGGGACCTCCATGAGTGAGTCGGGCCGGAGCTGGTGCCAGGACGCGCGTCGCCTGTTGAGCCTTTGGCTGGACTACTCTCATCGTTGGCTGGCTCTATCCTGGTGATACCCGCTTGTGGTCCTTTTGGTCCCGGGGCCTCCATTTCTGGTGCCCGGTCCGTTGACCCGGGTGAATCTCCTTGTGACGCATCTCCAAAATGGCGGGCAGAGGGGACCGGGAGACGCGAAAGACGAAGACACCTTTGCGCGGGGGTCCGGTCCAATCTAATGTTATGGGCCGCTATACCCACTCTAAGGGGTCCCCCGGAGCTGCCCTGCCCGGTCCTAGTGCGTCTGACCACGTTGTGGATGCGTCAACGGAGCCCTCCTTGCAGGACATCATGGGCGCCATCTCTGGCATGAGGGAGTCGATAGGCCACCAGTACGAAACCTTGGCCCACAAACTTGACTCTGTGGCAATTGAGGTGAATCTAATTCGTGCCGATCTCTCTAAAACAAACGAAAAGGTGAAGTCTCTGGATATCAAATCATCCAGCCTCACGACGGACGTCTCTGAAATACAGACGGAGATTCTCCGTAGGGTGAACGATTTCATGACCCGGCGCTTGGAGGATTTTGAGAACAGGGCACGTCGCTGTAATGTTCGCGTGGTCGGTGTGCCGGAGAACCCTGAGCCCCACTCGGTTGATCTTCTGGTTGAAGACCTGATCCAGAACCACCTCTCTCCATCTGGCCTTAGTACATTTTTCACGGTGGAGCGTGCACATCGTGTTCCCGGGGGCCAGGGTAAGCCAGGCGCCCCGCCGAGACCTATTGTTGCGAAGCTTTTCCACTATAGAGATCGGGACGCTATCCTGCAGGCCTCGCGGGTGAAGGGCCCGGTGGCCTTTGAGAATGCCACGGTGAACTTTTATCCGGACTTTTCCCAGCAGGTCCAGAAGCAACGGATGGGATTTTGTGGTGCTAAGAAGCGTCTTAGGGACAATGGGATGCGTTACGCTATGCTCTTTCCGACCAGACTGCGGGTTGAGTATAATGACCGTACTTTCTTCTTTGATCGGCCTGAAGCGGTGAATGACTGGCTGGACTCCTTGCCTAACCGACCTCCTGAGACTGAGTCCAATGCCCACCCGGGCGGTGCTGAAGGTGGTGTAGAGAGCTGAACATTTAGTCCATGCCTAGTGCCTTGTTTTGAATAACTGTTTCAGGGGTGTATGCCTGAGTTTCTCTATTGCTTATGTGTTTCATGCATGTTTCTTTTCTCGTCACTGGTTTTGATCGGGGGGGTGGGTGGTGCGGAGCCTTTCCTCCTCCGGGGTCTTTGTGTAGAATGGGGGTTCCTGGGCGACAGGCACACTGCAGGTTGGGGTGGCTCTTTAGCTTTTTGCAGGGGTGCAGGGTGGGGGGTGTTTTCTTGTTTTCTGGGGGTAGGGGGGTTGGGAAGTTTGTTGTTAGTGTGTTCTGTTTTCAAGGCGACCTTATCCTGTATTTGAATATGTTTCGGGGGTCATGCTCATTGGTGGGGGGTTTTGGTTTGGTTGGGTGGGATGGGGGGTAGCGGGTTGAAATTTGTTTCGTGGAACGTTAACGGTCTGGGAGATCGTATCAAACGAAGTGTGGTGTTGAAATGTATACGGCGTTTACCTCCAGATGTTGTCTTCCTGCAGGAGACACATTTGATAGGCAATGCTTGTCATGCAATGAATAGGTGGGGCTATCGCCTCGTAGCACATTCGGGGTTCACCTCCGGTTCTAGGGGTGTAGGTATCCTTGTTCGGGCTTCCCTCCCCCTAGCTATTGATGATGTGATTCAGGATGATCGTGGGCGGTATGCTGTCCTGGTGGGTCGTTATGAAGGTCGTGCCATCTTTGTTTACTGTCTATGTGCCCCCCGGCTTGCAGACTGCTACCTTTTCAGATTTAGGCCGTGTCTTGTTGGACCTCCCTGATAGTACTCTCTTTCTGGCGGGTGATTTTAATTCAGTGTTCTCAGGTCTCCACGATCGCCACCCCCCTAGAGATACTCCTGCGGCCCAACAATGGTTGGGAGGATTTTTGGATACCTTCGGCTTGGTGGATTGCTGGAGGCTTTTACATCCTACGCAGCTTCAGTACACCTTTCATTCTGGGGCCCATGGGAGTCTGTCTAGGCTGGATTATTTCCTGATGCCGGCGGCTCAGTCGCCGGCGGTGCGTGAGGTCGTACACCTACCCAGGGGTATCTCTGACCATTCTCCGCTCTGGCTTCGTTTTGAGGTTGGAGTGGAGGCGGTGGGCCGGGTGGCTCCCATCAATCCGTGGTACCTTACCTCCCCCGAGACCCGCAGCCTTCTGCTTAAGTCTTTGGACGCGTATTTTCTGGATAACGAGGGGTCAGTTTCCTAAAAAAAAAAAGTGGTTGCAGCCGAGTTGCAAAAATTTTACTAAGGATTTTATATTCTGTGTACAACAGTGATAATGGTCGGTTACCTGTCAGTAACTCAGGGTAGGTGCACTTTGCTTAGGAAGGAGTGCAACTGAAGGGGGTCCGCCCGGTGAGGGGCCCTGCACAGGGCCCGGTAGTGGCGATAGAGAGTGTCATTATTCCTGCCTGGAAGTTAACCCGTATATTGTGTGTTATTATTTTTACTATTGGTGTAGGTGGAGGAGCATCCCTAATGATTCGTGCCAGCAGTGCACCAGGACGGTCCGCTCCTACATGTATTCTCTGTATATGTGAATGGTAGTCAATAACCCGCAGCTGCTCCGATAATTTTGCATATTTAATATGGGCATCTTGTAGTGCCGGCATCACAGCCAGATCTGAAGCCAACAGTGCCTCCAGCGAACCTAACAGATCCTCAACTTGGCATAGTTCTCTGTTCGTCTGATGGCGGGATCCAGTGACAGCGTTGATAGCTGAGCCACGGATTGCCACCTTAAATGTTTCACATTCTGTTGCGGTTTTCACTGCTGTACCCGTGTTTTCTATGGAGGAATGTGTGATGTGGGGGCCAGTGTGTCTTTGAACACTCCGTCTTCGAAGTGTAATGGATTCAGCATCCATGCAGGGACTGGGTAAGGGACACAACTATTCACGAGCAGAGTTAGTTTACCCACACAGGCGGTGCGTGTAGTTTGTGTTATAAGCGATGCAATGCAAAATATATAGAATAAGAATACTCCCACATCCCCTCTTTGTGATTATGCCACATCTCTATTAGACACCATCCCTGTGCCCAGTTATTCAGTGAAGCTGACAGTCATTTGGTATGAGCCGTATCTGGATGGGGATGTGAACGATCCATACCGCATCTAAAACTGCATTATAGCCTCCCCCTAGGACCCATGGGTGATCGGTCCAGTTCGCCAGCACAGTATTCACCTAGAGGTAGAATGGCTCCTGGTCCATATTTGGGGCATATAGACTCCAAGCACCACAGGACTGACGTTTAACACACCTCGCAGTAAAACACACAGTTACCAGCCATTGAGACGAAAAGGGAACTATTGGTGGGTCCATGGGCCACACACGGATGGCAGGCACTTAATATTATAAAGCTAAAGCCGAGCCGGTTAACAACAATGCTCCACCCTGCCCAGGAAGTGAATGAGTAGGATGCTGTTAAATAGGTAGGGAAGCCCTTTGAAGAATAGCATAAGCCCTTTGATTAAAGCGCGTAATAAATACCCATCCTGCTCATAAAAGCAAGGAGCTGGATGCGGTTAACTTCGTATTGAAGCTAATATAGGCAGACCACCAAAACAGATGTTTAGTGGGACTGACGTGATTTGCGTGGGTGCAAAATGAAACAACTGAAATTGCAAGAGGTTGTTTTCAACACAGTCACTTGAAGTTACAATAAAGGCAGCGAAGAGTGGTCCAGGTCAGAGTTAAGATCTGTTCCATCCTGTGGGTGAGGGAAAATTAGCGAGACAAACGAGACTCGAGACTCGTGGAGAGTGAGATATGAAATGTTAATCATCACAGCGCCTTTGCACTTCCCTTCCAATAAAGATATCTGCTGTGAAGTTCAAATATATGAAGTAAATTCTAGTTATAAAACTTACTAGATCTGGTGGGTGATCGCAGCCATAACAGAGATTTAAGACAACGGACAGTTAGGGTTTAGGACTCGTGGAAAAATAATTTTAAAGGGCGATTAATTCTGCAGGCATAAACTGCTAATGTGTCTAACTAATACATGTAATACCAAAAGGCACTGCAGTCTTATGCAGAAAACCACATCACTTTCTGGACTGTCCAGTTCGGATGCTTGACATATTAATGCAATACCATGCAACAAAACGTGCCAACATTCTGAGATAACGCTCTATCCTCAAGTATATTTTGCCTGTATTTTAGTCCAGGCCCAATGCCACTGAAAGCATCACAACATCCACCAGGCAACTATTATGACGCGAAAGTGTATTCATGTTTCAATGGCAGCTTAAACTTAAGTGGGTATGATTCATACTAATGTCAGTAACACAATCGCTAAGGCTTGACTATTTGATTTTCTGCAATGTGATGGCTGTGGTGGCCTACGCCCTTAGCATTCTGGCGCCGAACGGAGCTGGAATTAAGGTAATGAACTGTAACAAGCGAAGTGTACATGACAATTCTGGCTAGCTTATGTGCCTTCAAACTAGCAGAACAGTTACTGACTACGTCACACATCTGCTGTAATTTAATTTAATGGTCCCATCGTTATGTTGGAGCGAGTTAATGTTTACGTGAGAAGGCATCCATACTTGAGGTCAGGTGAAATGGTGAGGCAAACAAAATACATGAAGTAGCAAACAGTGCATTACAGAAGTGATAAGTGTGCAGGTTACAAGAGAGTCAAGGTACAATTGGTGGTGAAATACTGCAATATGGGCGAGACACTCAGGCCTAGAACAATGGTAGGATAGGCGATGGTGGCTCCGCCAGTTGTCTTTGCCTGTCCCGGTACTTACCCAAATAACAATTTAGATAAGTGCAGGCACCGTAAGAATGCCAGCCGTCCTTATCTGTCCCGGTACTTACCCAAATAACAATTTAAGTAGCACTACTATGCTTAACAACACCACGCATCCCATGCAGGATGGCAGAGCACGGTTGGTTGGGTAACATGCGGTTTTACAGGGACAATGCATTGTGGAGCGGTGAAGGAAACAGTATGCATACGCATCACATGAGACAGCGAGGGTTACAGGTCATGAGTCCCATATCCTTCTGAGTCCACAGCGCTATATTAGAGAGGATTCCATGTGGGCTGCATAAGTGGGTAGTGGCAGCGGTATACAGAGTGTTCCTTGGGACAGCGAGGGTCAGAAGGTACATGAGTCCCATATCCTTCACAGTCCACGGTGGGGCGTTAGAAGGATTCTAGTTTATAGCTGCAAATAAAAAGCTACAACAATTACGGATAAGCCTTCTGCGTAATACATGAGGGCTTTTCACTGCAGGCATTAACGTTATACCTGCCATACCCATCCCTTTGGTTCCTGGGACCAATATCACCGGTCTTCCATTAGCACCCATAGAATATTGCAAATAACAGGCAGAATGCACCAGAGAGGCAGGGCTAAGTAGGGATGTGCGGCCCCTCTTGTAGATATTGACAGGTAAACAGCCCATGAAAAAACGGTAGGATTCACAAGAGGTGGAGGGCCACTAGTCAGAGGGCAGGGCGCCCCGAGCAGTGAATTATGGGTTAATGAGGTCCCAGGGTGGAAGATCAATGTTGAGGCAAATAGTCCTGTGAGAGTGAGAACTGGCTTAAGAACGGTATCTACGCAATCCCCAGTAGAGGTGCGGCTTGTATAACTAAGGGCGTGTCTACGCAGTCCTCATTAGAGGTGCGGCTTATGTAACCAAGGGCGTGGCCTAAGAACGGATCTAAGCAAACGCCATCGAGGTGCGGCCTATGTAACTAAGGGCGAGTCATAAGAACCGTCCTAATAAATCTCCAAAAGGTGTGGTGGAGGATAGAGGTGCACTAATCAGCGGCCGAAAGTAGCTAAGTGTGTGGGGGGGCTCTGTCATCGACGGGGGCCTCCTCCAGAGCTGTGGCGGAGTACAGGGCGATCTGGAAGCAGATGGACAGTAGGGGTACCTCTGCGGCAGAAGGATACAGTCAATACCTCTGCCTGGCACAGTAGGGGTGCCTGAGCCAAGAACCTGGAGCCGAGGGGGTTCCAGGAAACAGCGTCGGCGCCCCGTTAGTCCTTCGGGCGGTCGGGGGGCCTGAACCGACCGGGGGTGTGCCTCATCGCTCTGCCCTGACAGGGGGGGCGGGAGTTGAGCGAAAGGAAGTGATAATGGACTGCACCGTCAGAGCATCGACTCGCCGTGCAAGAATGGCTCATTAGGCATGCGGGTCAGCGAGGGGCTGCTGCATTGGATCGCCCGTAAGATGACCCACCTTATTGCTACTTGTTGTGCAAAATAAACCTGCACCACTGCTTTCCCACAAATCTATCTCATGAGTTTCCTTGGTATGTAAGTGTTTTGGTGCGCAAAGTGGAGTGAGCGCTGGGAGTGTGGGCACTATTATTCTGACACTACTTTCTTCCTTCCAAATGAGGGTCTGGAAAAACTGAGCAGGCGAGCTTGGCTCCCAAATCACAGCACTCCCACTGACACAAAGCCAGGCAGAGGAGAGAGAGAGAGAAAGACCGAAGCAAGAATAGGGCGAAGAGACGTGAAGAATGAGGAAACAGAGGCGCGGGAAGAAGAGCAAAGAGAAATCAAAGAATATGGCGACAGAGAGAAGGGGAGATATGGGAAAGAAAGATACAGCAGCAAGATGGGCCGAGGAGAATGGAGACATAAGTGGGGGTCGAGAGAAAAGTGAAGACTGGCAGCAGAACAGGAAAGAAAGAGAGGGGGCGGAGAGAGGGAATAGAACGGAGAGCAAAAGAAAGAGAGTGAAACGGAGGAGCAACACAGACCAAGAGACACATAGGCACGCAACACAACAAATGAAGGAGAAAGAAAGTACAAGGGAAGACAATGAGCATTGGAAAGTCCCGAGACACTGCAAAAGAAATAGCACAATATGCAATGGAGAGAAAAAAGAGGGAAGAGGATGGAGATGAAAGATGACAAATAGTGCCATAGAAGAATGGGGCAGAGAAAATGAAAAGGACACCCAAAAGAAGGAGACTGACAGAAGGAGTTCGAAAGAAGAGGACTAGCGAGAAATGAAGAGAACACGTGAGAAGAGAGAAAGAGATGAGGAAGGCGAGTGGAGAAAGATAGCATGATGGGGGAGGGAAAGAAAGAGGTGAGAGTAACTGAAAGATGAGAAGAGGAGAGGGACCGAAAGTGAGAGGAACAGAGAGAAAAATGAGAATAGCAAGCGATGAAAGTAACGGAGAGAGAAAGAATAGGAGACAGGGAGGTGGTTAAGCGCGCGGACACCTCTCCTGACCCACGCAGGGCAGGCAACTGCCAAGCACCCTGTTACGAGGCTGCGCTCCCGGCTGCGAAGGCAGGGGTGGGGAAGGGACGGGTGACATTTCATCAGGAGAGGTGAGCAGTTAGCAGGGGGATTGTGAAAGCAGGCAATGAGCCCCTGTTTGTGATCACATTCATGAGCAGTGTAGTTTGTACAATACACAAGTAGAAGTATACTTGGGCACATTTAATACTACAAACACACGCGCAGAACAGATCACACGTCATCACTGCTCCTGCACACACAGGCTGGGGGACGCTGAACTCTACCAACACGTACGACAGGCACCAGCAGATAGAATCAATCTCTCTTTGTCTTACACACACATGGACAACACACAAACAGTTAATCACCCCTATGACACACACAGACTGAGGTATGGTCCTCACACGCGCTCAGACACGCTGAACCCCAAAAGCTCTCTCACACACGTCACAGCAATACAAGGGCAGTTTTGAAAGTTGTACTGTAAGGCCAGATATTTTGTCAGAAGGCAGATATTTTTGTTGTCGAGCTCTGGACCTTCGCCGCTGACAGCAATTTATACCCAGCTAAGGATTTCACAGTAGTAAACGTCCCACAGACTGTAAAGTTCAAGACAGGCAGAATCCTATTGCAGCAACACACCCTTTAAACAGCAGGGATTAGAGAGGAGCACTTGAAAAGCCTTGTTGTTCAGGCAATTCCTTTACTTGCTGCAGAAAGCATCTGTACTCTGCGTAATCGGGCACAAGTGATATTTGATTAAGTAGCAGTATTTAAGTGCTACGGAGAAAAGAAGCTTAGGCGCAAATATTTAAAGGAGCGCGGGCATCCAGTATAAAATAAATAAACAGAGCGCGGTGTCCCTAAAGTGGACACAGCGCTCCGATGTAAACTAAAAATTAATAAATAACAAGCCGTAATGACACTAAATAAACAGCGTGCGCAGCACTCCAGCCGGAATGATAAACAAGTCAGGTCCCGGGCCGGGTCATTAAGTCCCGCCCCTTGTTGCCGGGGGTGTCCCGGGCCGGCAGCCAATCACAGCGCGGCCCGGGGCACACGGCAACAAGGGGCGGGACTTAAAAAAAGAGTCAGAAACGCCCACGATTCGCGTTCTGACCGGGAAAAAGTCATTGACAACGATGTCTTCCAATGGCTAGCCTCCATTTATGGAGCTAGCCAATGGAAGAAGGGGCGGGTTTAATTCCCCCATAGTGTTCTAACATTAGATTTCGGCTGGCGAAACGCTGCTTCCGCAGCTTTTGACAGGCGAAACCTAAAAAAGAAGTGGGGGGACGCTGCAACCGGGAGTGACGTCATGACAGGAAGTGACATCACGAAAGATGCCAAGCTCCTTGTCCCAGAGAGGCCAAAGAGTGAAGTCCATCTGTTTGGCAGGGGGTATGGCGTCCCCCCGGTAAAATAAGTGGGGGGACGCCGTCCACCCGCGTGGTACCCTGACTCGAGCCCTGGGCAGGAGGGAGGGATGTAGAGAGAAGAGCGGGAGAGTGAGAGAGAACAAGAAGGGGAGGGAAGAGGGGGGGGCGAGGACAAACAAGAGGAGAAGGAGGACGAGACATGGGAAGAGAATGTAGAGTTGAGAACCGAGGAGAGAAGAAAGAGTGAAAGAGACGAGGGGAGGAAAGGAAGCGACGGGGCGGATGTACCAAAGTATTTAGCATTTCTAAAGGGACCACGAATCGCTCTTTCCGGCCGCTAAGAAATGGTAAGTGTCCTTTCCAAATGTACAAGGACCGTTGGGAATCACAACAAGCATTGGCATAGCCAATAGGTCTCGTTTTTGGGACCTTATACGTGTTTAGCCAGAGATATTGACTTTGCCAGTGTGTTTATTCTGTGTTGTATAGAAGTGTGCAGCATGCTTAAAAGTTATATTAAAGAACTGTTAGAAGCATTATTGTTACGATATATATCAACAAGAAAGTATTATGAACAACTGAACGTCCATACTAAAAATGTATTCCCAATAAATAATCTTTTTTTTTTTTTGGGGGGGGGACTTTTAATAAGTGCAACTTGTATCTGTCTGTCCGAATCGTTGCTTGTTATGGTTTTTTTGCTTCTGGGGGGCACAAATAACAGGAGGGTGAAGGCTGTGAAATAGCACCTTGTTATATTCTTGCCTGTCACTTTAAATGTATCTTTGGGTCGCATGCCAGTGCATGAGACATGGCATGAGACATGCTTTCCTTCAAGTGTCCTCTGTGTTCCAGAATTGTTATTGAAGGTGGTTAACTGTACCAGCTCAGGGAAGACTTGGCTGGGACTCAGAAGGATGTCATTCGTGCTGCCAATAAACTACACTTATTTTCATAAGCTTTGACTGGAGTATTTCTACAATTTTGGCGACGAGGATGGGATACCATTTCTATTGTAAACAACCATTCAGAGATACAGCGTAATTCTCCAAAATGTGTTTTTACTATTTGTGATGTTGATTTGTTTCTTATGGTAGATTCTGGTTCGCCATGGACCATAATCACGCAAGAGTATTTTCAGAGTATGTTATCTCATTCTACTAAGTTAGGAAATATGAATGAATCGGATGTTGCTGCTGTAAATTTCTCTGGTACAAAAATTGAGATGATTGGATTCTTCAATGTTGAAATTCAATTTAAGTACAGAAAAGCTTCCATCAAGTTATATATATCTATTAAGGGTATCAATGTTTTGGGTTGGTTTGACCAATGGAAGTTAGGCATTGTTTTGAATCCTAGAGCAAAAGAACCAGTATCATTGTGTGATGATAGTCTTATGAATACCATTTCTGTGGTTGAGTTATCCAATGACCCTATACTTAATACCAAAGGAGATGATCTTATCAAACGTTTTGATACAGTGTTTTGTGAAAAGTTAGGCAAACTTAAAAAAATTTCACACAATATAGTGTTAAAAAAGGCTCATACGCCTATTGTCCAAAAACTTAGAGGTGTCCCCATAAACATTAGAGAAGAACTCAAATCCATGTTAGATGATTTATTAAAGGAGAAAATCATCGAACCCATAGAATCATCAGAATGGGTTTCGCCCATAGTTTTGGTCAGAAAACCTGACCAAAAATTGAGATTATGTGTGAACCTAAGGGCATTGAACTCTAACATTGTAATTGATTGCCACCCTTTGCCAAATATAAATGAATTAGTTTCATTATTTGATGGTGCAAAGATTTTCTCTACATTAGATTTAAGATCTGCCTACCATCAGATCGAATTACCTGAAGAGTCTAGGAAACTCACGGCATTTATAACACCTCAGGGCTTGTTTCAATACATCCGAATGCCTTTTGGACTTGCGTCCGCTGCATCTGTCTTTCAAAGGGTGATGTTTCACATTTTCAGGGATATAGATAGGTACGTAAAGTGCTTTCAGGATGATATTTTAGTGTTCTCAAAAAACACTCATGAACATGAAAGTCATTTGCAAGAAGTATGTAAGAGGTTACAGAACAATGGTTTAACTGTAAAAGCACACAAGTGCAAATTGTTTCAAGAGTCAGTAGAGTATTTAGGACATACTTTGTCTGGTAAAGGTGTATTTCCAAAAAAATCCAATGTAAAAGCTATTGTCAAAGCTCCGGTACCAGAAAATAAGGATCAATTACTATCCTTTGCTGGAATGTGTGAGTACTACAGCAAATTTGTAGAGAAATTTGCCAGTAAGATGGAACCTTTAAGAAGGTTGTTGAGACATGGAGCAGAATACGTTTGGTCTGATGCTCAGCAACAAGCTTTTGACGAAATCAAAAATGATATAGTTAAAGCTCCAAATCTCAAACCTTTCAGAATCAACAAGGAATGTATCATTACAGTTGATGCCAGTCTATATGGTTTGGGTGGAGTATTATCTCAAAGGGAGGGCAGTGAGGAATGGAATGTGGCATTTGCTTCGAGAACTTTAAATGACTGTGAGCGTAGATATTCTGTGATAGAAAAGGAGTTATTGGCGTGCGTTTGGGCCATTGAGCATTTTAGACTTTATGTTTGGGGATCAAAATTCACCTTAAGAACGGATCACAAGCCTTTAGTTAATATTTTATCGGTGGGTGGGGGATGGAACTCCACAGCCAGAATTGCGAGGCTGACTTCGAGGTTACAAGAGTATAATTTTGTTACAGTCTACGTTCCAGGAAAAAAAAATGTTACGGCAGATTGTTTATCACGTTTGCCATGCAAAAGTGAGAATGTTTGTGTTATTAAGGAAAAGTTTGTGGATAGTGATTTTGTTCTAGCTATTGAAGATGTGTTACAAGGGAAGTTCAAGAGTGTGTCCGAGTCTGATTGGCAAGACTGTATAAAAAAAGATTCCAGATGGAAAGATTTAGTGAATTACATTCAGAATGGTTGGCCGAATAGTTCAGAATTGATGCCATTTTACAATGTTTTGGATGAATTGGAACTGGATTCTGGTTTCATTTTTAAATCTGGGAAATGTATACCTCCAGAGGGCATGCAAGACATCATTTTACAAATTGCCCATGATACACATCCTGGTATCTCATCCATGAAAAGGTTGGTTCGCTCTGTATTTTGGTGGCCAGGTGTTGACAGATTTGTTGACAGGACAGTTAGAGAGTGTCAAGAGTGTGTGTGCAAAGAAAGATTGTTAAAAGTACATACTCCACCCCTCAAAGTTGTTAAATGGCCTTCAGAACCGTGGCAAAAGATTGCTTTTGACATATCAGGTCCTTTTAACATGTTACCTGAATCTTCGCGTTATGCTTTAGTTATAGTGGATTACCACTCCAAGTGGCCAGAGGTGAAGTTTGTCCCTAAGGCTTCTACTGAAGCTGTCATTAGTTTCTTCAAAGAGGTATTTACTAGAGAAGGGTGTCCCTCTGTTTTGGTATCTGACAATGGGGTTCAATTGCCATCTGGTGAAATGGCACATTTTCTCAAGAATTGTAACATTGTTCACAGATTTACTTCATTGTACGAACCTCATGAGAATGGTCAAGTTGAGAGATTCAATCGGGTGCTGAAGAATTTTGTGGTGGAATCTGTCAAATCTGGAGTTTCTTGGGTAAGTGCTTTAAGGGAAAGGCTATGGACATACCGTATTACACCTCACACAATTACTGAGGTAAGTCCTTTTAAGTTGTTTAAAGGTCGAAATCCAGCCTCAAGAATGTTACCGTGGTGGCTAAAAGAGAAATGCAATCAGTTTTCTTTTGACCAGGTTAATATAGAAGAGGTTGCCAGACGTGTAGAGAATAAGCAGTTCAAAACTAAAGAATGGTATGACAAAAAGTGGAACACAAAATCCCAAGAGTTTCAGGTGGGAGAATGGGTGAGAATTCTCAGACCTGGTTTGTTGTCCAAAGGTTCCAACAAGTTTAGTGACCCCATTCAGATTAAAAAGATATTTGCCAATAGTGTCATGACTCAGGATGGCAAATATTGGAATGTAAGGAAATTAGCTAAGTGTACTGTCATGAGTGATAAGGGAATTTTGTCTAATAAACCAAATGTTTTGTTAGCAGATAATTCTATTGCTCGAAGAGTGAAGGATACTAAACGTGTTATCAACATTCCTAAAAGATATGTCAATTGATTTTTGCTCATTCTCAAAGTTGTGCTTTATTCTCTGCTATATTTTTTTTATTAGTTCATGCTTACACAATGTTATGATCATAAATGTTATTGTTTGTTTGTTTACTTTTATTTTATAAAAAAGGGAGATGTGTTATATTCTTGCCTGTCACTTTAAATGTATCTTTGGGTCGCATGCCAGTGCATGAGACATGGCATGAGACATGCTTTCCTTCAAGTGTCCTCTGTGTTCCAGAATTGTTATTGAAGGTGGTTAACTGTACCAGCTCAGGGAAGACTTGGCTGGGACTCAGAAGGATGTCATTCGTGCTGCCAATAAACTACACTTATTTTTATAAGCTTTGACTGGAGTATTTCTACACACCTGTAGAACAGTTAGTGAAAGAGTGAGTTAGTGAGAGAGAGAGTGAGTTAGTGAGAAAGAGAGAGTTAGTGAGAGAAAGTCACAGATTTAGTTAATGAGAATGAGAGAGTCAGTTAGTGAGAGAGAGACTGATCGAGTTAGCCATTAAGTGAGAGAGTTCATTATTTAGTTAGTGAGAGAGTTAGTGAGGTAGACAGTGAGAGTAAGGGTTCACGATCGTTAAAGATTGTAAAGCGCGTTATCATTGGTATGAGATGCAAGTGGTACTTTTGTGTCTAATGTTAGTACCTGCTTCAAATAATGTTCGAAAGTGTTTTCTGCTTTGTCGCTGTAATAGTTTGCTTTCTTACAAATTGAAACAGCAGCTCCACCTAACACAGCTTTTTTTAGACACACTATTTAAACCTCCATGGTAACATTTAAACAGAGTCCCTCAGCCAGTTACAATGAAATCGCTTATTTAAACACCTTTAATTTCTTAAGACCCAACATAAAGTTGTAGTAGGCAAAAACATATTAAAAAGCGCGATATAAAAAAACAGATCTTATTAGGAAAGTTAATTTTTACACAAAGGCTGAAAAAACAAGAAGACGCTCTCCTTTTTGAAGAAACAGGGATATTAACTGATTTGCCCAAAATCACTGGCTGGTGAGCCAACGCCGTGACTCAAACGTAGTTCCAGCTTCCTGATCACCAGCTATGGTCATTACGCCACATCCTTCCTGATCACCAGCTATGGTCATTACGCCACATCCTTCCTGATCACCAGCTATGGTCATTACGCCACATCCTTCCTGATCACCAGCTATGGTCATTACGCCACATCCTTCCTGATCACAAGCTATGCTCATTACGCCACATCCTTGCGCCCTTGGAATATTGCCTACAGTCGTGTTCTGTACAGTTCTGTTGCAGAGAGGGCTTCTGTGCCCCTAATGTTGTATGCAGTGCCCCACACAGTGATTCAGTGCCCCACAGGGATTCAGTGCCCCACAGGGATTCAGTGCCCCACAGGGATGCGGTGCCCCACAGTGATGCAGTGCCCCACAGGGATGCAGTGCCCCACAGGGATGCAGTGCCCCACAGGGATGCAGTGCCCCACAGGGATGCAGTGCCCCACAGTGATGCAGTGCCCCACAGTGATGCAGTGCCCCACACGGATGCAGTGCCCCACACGGATGCAGTGCCCCACAGGGATGCAGTGCCCCACAGTGATGCAGTGCCCCACAGTGATGCAGTGCCCCACAGGGATGCCGTGCCCCACAGGGATGCCGTGCCCCACAGGGATGCCGTGCCCCACAGGGACGCAGTGCCCCACAGGGACGCAGTGCCCCACAGGGATACAGTGCCCCACAGGGATGCAGTACCTCACACAGTGATACAGCGCCCCACAGGAATGCAGTGCCCCACAGGGATGCAGTGCCCCACAGTGATGCAGTGCCCCACAGTGATGCAGTGCCCCACAGGGATGCAGTGCCCCACAGTGACGCAGTGCCCCACAAGGATGCAGTGCCCCACAGGGATACAGTGCCCCACAGGGATGCAGTGCCCCACAGGGATGCGGTGCCCCACAGGGATACAGTGCCCCACAGGGATACAGTGCCCCACAGGGATGCAGTGCCCCACACAGTGATGCAGTGCCCCACAGGGATGCAGTGCCCCACAGTGATGCAGTGCCCCACAGGCATGCCGTGCCCCACAGTGATGCAGTGCCCCCACAGGGATGCAGTGCCCCACAGTGATGCAGTGCCCCCAGTGATGCAGTACCCCACAGGGATGCAGTACCCCACAGGGATGCAGTGCCCCACAGTGATGCAGTGCCCCACAGTGATGCAGTGCCCCACGGTGATGCAGTGCCCCACGGTGATGCAGTGCCCCACAGAGATGCAGTGCCCCACAGGGATGCAGTGCCCCACAGTGATGCAGTGCCCCACAGAGATGCAGTGCCCCACAGAGATGCAGTGCCCCACAGGGATGCCGTGCCCCACAGTGACGCAGTGCCCCACAGTGACGCAGTGCCCCACAGTGATGCCGTGCCCCACAGGGATGCCATGCCCCACAGGGATGCCGTGCCCCACAGGGATGCCGTGCCCCACAGGGATGCCGTGCCCCACAGGGATGCAGTGCCCCACAGTGATGCAGTGCCCCACAGGGATGCAGTGCCCCGCGGTGATGCAGTGCCCCATGGTGATGCAGTGCCCCACAGGGATGCAGTGCCCCACAGGGATGCAGTGCCCCACAGGGATGCAGTGCCCCACAGGGATGCAGTGACCCGCAGTGATGCAGTGCCCCACAGGGATGCAGTACCCCACAGTGATGCAGTACCCCACAGTGATGCAGTGCCCCACAGTGCTGCAGTGCCCCACAGTGCTGCAGTGTCCCACGGTGATGCAGTGCCCCACGGTGATGCAGTGCCCCACGGGGATGCAGTGCCCCACAGGGATGCAGTGCCCCACAGGGATGCAGTGCCCCACAGTGTTGCAGAGCCCCACGGTGATGCAGTACCCCACGGTGATGCAGTACCCCACGGTGATGCAGTGCCCCACAGGGATGCAGTGCCCCACGGTGATGCAGTGCCCCACACTGATGCAGTGCCCCACAGGGATGCAGTGCCCCACAGTGATGCAGTGCCCCACAGTGATGCTGTGCCCCCACAGTGATGCTGTGCCCCCAGAGGGATGCAGTGCCCCACAGGGATGCAGTGCCCCACAGGGATGCAGTGCATCAGGTGTTCGTCTGGAAGGAGGGGGTCTGCGGCAGGCTGGACACTCCATCATTTGGCAGAACAGTTCCGATCTCATTCTTTGATAAAAGAAATGCACAAAAGTCGAGTTTCACTGTAAATCAGAACCATTTAGTAGTTTGTCGTCTTGTAAAGTTAATAGAAAGCTGAGACAAAGCCATAAAAATCGGATTTTGAGCACAATCACAATTTTTGTGACAAATGGAAAAAGTTGCGTAAGGGGAAACAGGAGTGGAAAATAGACAACATTGTATAGGAGGAGACGGTTGAAAAGGCAGGGCGAGAGTGATAGGCCGGGTATAAACATAAAAAAAACAAAGAGCAAGCGCACGGACATGTGTCTTATACTTGGCTGTAATAAAAATATGAGCGGACCCCGTGACAGGAGGTAAGACAGGGTGATAACTCATATTTGAGCATGGAGCATTCCGCACACGTGTGCGTGAGCAGCAGCGACGCGTTTACATTAAAGCGCAGTTGAATGAAACACGTTTTATAGGAGGAAATGAAAGTGCAAAATAGAGAAAGTTGTTAATAAGTAGAGGTTTAAGGGGCACAGGAACCACGCGAACGAACCGAGCACGAGCGGGTGCAGTTCACGTCGTGTGATTTAGCAAACCACAGTTTGCTTCCAAAATGGACCTAGGACGGATTTCACGGAAAAAAATAGTTTTAAATGCCAATTTGGTATTTTGCAGAATTACTGGAAGGGAACGACAGACATTTTGCACAGACTTAATGTGCCCGTACGTACGTACGTATGTCTAAGTGTTTTCTTTCCATACACACCTAGCTGACAGCCACAGGGGTGCGGGGGTTTGGGGGGGTAGCCCTCAGGTGTCCTAGGGGCGAGGCTGGTGGATATTATTAGCTGAGTAGAATAGATGCTTCTGAACTGCAGGAGTGATAAACCGCACCCTTACAGCAGCAGAGTGGTAAGTGTGCGGTAAGTGGCCGAGGGTGCATTTTTGGAGCATACATTTGCACATATATCACTTAGGCATGGTGTGGAAGCGCACTGGATTTACACACTGCACATTTGCTTTGAAATGCCCAATAACTTTGCACAACATACAGTTTTACTGAAATATCTATAAGTTTATCAACTTTCAGGGAATATTTCTCATTTTCGCTCCTATCAGAAACGTTGTTTCCGTCACACTTTAGAATTAGAAACGAGCCTCGTGTGCACTTTCCTTCAGCCGGACATATTTTTAATTATGTGACAGTTTATTTCCAGGTGTTCAAATGTTGCTGTGTGTTAGAAAAAAAATCCCAACCTATTACCCTTTCTTTCACACACCCTGACCCCACATAGGTCACTTTACAAAATCCTCTTTTTGCAGTCACAGAACGAAAAGTTAACAGCAATATCTCTTTTCCAGAAGCCGTTTGACCCCTGACCATGAATGCATTGTAAACTGTTGGACTTGGCCCTTCTGGCAGGTTCACCCCTAAACTTTTTGCTTTTTGAATGTGAATTGGTGATGTGATTTTTGGTTTCTGCGCACTTTCACTGTGTCCCAGTGGAAAGTGCGTGCGCATTCTGAGTGCGTGTGGTGAGATTGGCCTGCCCTCCCATAGGAATGCATGGGGAATGTCTGTGTCCCTGGCAGTTCCTGATGCGTGGGGTGTGCAGGCTCGAGTTTAGTATGTGCGGACTCGTGTGATTGTATGCTGCGCAATGATATGTGCGGCGTGTATGTGTCTAGTGTGGAAGTTCCACTTCTAGACATGGGTGTGTGTGTGCAGTGAGTGTGCTGGCACGTGATTGGCTGGAGCTGGCTGGTGAGCCTGGCTCCAGGAGTCTGGGTGGGTCTGCCCGCTGGTGAGTGGGAGATTAGCATGCTGATGGCTGGGGAGGAGTGCACCTGGGTCCTGAATAGGGCTGGGCTTTCCCCACACAATGCTTGCTCCGCCCCCTCTGGTGCGTCTAATGTCCCTAGCCCTGCCAGTGAATAGAGTGAGGGGCTGAGCACATCAAGGGTGCTCTCAGACCAGCTGTGACTGGTTTTACCTTCACCCTGAACACAGACAAAGGAATGCGGTGTATAAAAAGGGGCTGTGTCCCCTTACAATCTGTTCTTGCCTGATCCTACCTGAGGGGGGCTGCTGCTGGGCGCCAGAAGGCCCCGCCACTTGGGACTGCCTTCCTGCCTGGAGGGCCGTGTGAGCTGGCCCCTGGCCCACCCTTGCCCCCCCTGCCTTGCTCTGCTGAGGGGCCTTGGGCTGACCTTTTGCTGGGCTTTTTGGTTCCCCTCAAACGCCTGTGAGTGCTGGATTTTCCTCAAAGCGCCTGGGAGCGCTTTACAGTCACTTTGAGGGCCTGGGAGTGCTTTTGTTTGGCACTAGCGCTTAGAAGCGCTGTGATTTTCCCCCTAGCGCCTTGGGAGCGCTCTCTGTGCCAAGCCGGTGCTCACCCGGCATCTCCGCCACTAGTTGCGGCATCGCGAGAGCCCACCTCGCATCTGTGCTGATGGATGACATATTGAAAGTGACTGGAGCCCACCCGGCAGGGTTGCCGCTTTGTTTAATTATTTAATTCCTGAGGGAGCACACCCCTCGTTGCAGCACCGAGTTCACGGCCGCAGCCCAGGAGGGTTGGGAACGTTGCCGGGCCGCTGCCTAGTGCGACCCGGAAGTGCCCGCCTCCACATCCCCGGGCCGCGCTGCGATTGGGTCCTGCATCCGCGACCCGGAAATACAGTAGGCCAGGCAGGAAGCGGACGGGAGGCCACCCCGCGCTCCTGCCCGGCCAAGTCCGGTGAAGAGGGAGAGCGGCGCCTGCCTTCACGGGGCTCCCGGAACCGAAGGAGAGCCCCGGAGTATGCCAGGAGGCAGAAGGAGAAGCCCGGCAGAGAGGAGCCGACGCCGCGAGGAACCGCCACCTCCCCAGACAGCCGGTGAGTGCGGGCGCCCTGGGGTCCCTCCTCCACCAGAGCGAGGCCATTTGTGAGAGCCTGTAGAGGCTCAGTGGGGCAGTTATAATTCGGGGCCCCAAGGCTCCCAGGAGCCATTATCTTCTCGAGTCCCCAGAGCGGGACTCCAGCGAGCGTCAGGGCACATTGGTGGTGCTGCCCCTCCCCTACTGCCCCTTGCCGGTGCGGAGATGGAGCCTGCGAGGCTCGGGGGCATTTTGTTATTTAGAGCCCAGGAGAGACTTTTGGCTCCTTTGGTCTATGTCGCGTCCATGAGGGACTCCAACGAGGGCCATAATTGTTTTACGAGCCCTGAGAGGCTCTGGAGTGCATTTTGAGAGTTAGAGCCCACGAGGCTCCATCACTACAGGGGCATATTTCTTCAGAGCCTGCGAGGCTCCAACAGGGCACATCGTTTACGAGCCCTGAGAGGCTCTTGGGTGCCACCTTTGCTAGAGCCCGGAGAGGCTCAGGGGGACATTCTATTTGTGTAGGGCCACGAGGCTCCAGCGTTGGTCCCAGTGTCTCCACAGCTGCCCAGCACTTAGTGGGCAGCTGCTACGTTTAGGCCCCTGACTTTGGGACACAGGGCGTCCTAGCCCTAGAGAGGCCAGTTAGCCTAGGGACTGCCACAGGTGGTGGCTCATGTGAGTTTTGCGCAATTGTTTTCCTTCCCTACACCTCTGCTCTGAATGTGTTGTGACGTACTCCCCGCAACTGGTAGGAAAACGCTGATACATACCCTTGTCACCTCCCATCTGGACTATGGGAACTCACTGTATATCGGCCTGAGTAAGAAAGGACTGCACCAACTTCAGTGCGTTCAGAACGTGGCCGCTAGGTTGCCATTGAATCTTCCCCGGAAATCGTCCGGGCGCCGCACCTTAGCCACCTTGCTTTGGCTTCCCATCCGCAAACGTATTGTGTTCAAAACTATGTGTATGGCACAGCGCATCGCACAGGGAAAGGGACCTGTATATCTACAAAATTTGCTGACCATGTATCGTCCTAAGCGGCTACTGAGATCCCTAGGTAGTATGCTCTTCCAGGTTTCGCGTATTTATAAAGCACGGATGGGCGGTCGCTCTTTTAGATACCTGGCCAGTAAACAGTGGAATGCACTTCCTATCGAGCTTCGTCAGAGTGAGGTTTCAACAGAAATTGAAGACTCACCTATTTCCCAAGTAGTTTAGGTCCTACTTCTTTTTAGCCCCTTTTTGTACTCCCTGTCGGACAGTTATTGTAGCTTTTTCTTGGTCTGTATCCATAGCGCGGGGACACACTGATCTCAGTGTAACCAGCCGCTTTATAAACTTTATTATTATTATTATTATTATAACGTGGGGATCGCTACTCACCAACATGGGATTCCTGCTTAACAGGCACTCCAATGCTTCCGCCTACTTTTACACAAGCACAGCAGGTCTGCCGGCAGCAAGAGGAAGCGCGCACCTCGCACGGCAGACATTGGCCGCGTGGCAGTGAAAGTGGCAGCAGGGGGATGGGGCATGGGCGATTTCCTTTCGGGAGCGTGTGACCATATGGCGCCACCATATGGTGCGGCGCGCTCCCGTAAGGAAATCGCCAGACGTGCACGCATTGCCATTGCAAGCAATGCAACGCGTGCACTTCTTTGCTGCAAAAGCTCTGCCGATGGCATTAGATTCCTTCCTATGCAACGCATGCGCTTTCCGTAGGACGAGACCTAAAAGGCGATTCCTAACCAGTAGAAATCACATTTTGCGATTTCTAAATCGGAAATCACAAATAGGAATTTCTTATTTGCGATTTCCTAAGCAAATGTACAAAGTATTTTCTAAATGCAAAATGAGCGTTTAGGAAAAGCAAAATTTGAATTTGCATCTGGCTTAGTCTGTAAACCGAAATGCAGACAAATCAGTGGTGAGAGAAGGACAAGAGTAGATTACAAGAGAGTGGGAGAAAGTTAAGGCAAGCATTGGCAAAACCAATGGACGGGCCACTGAAAATATGCGGCAGGGAAGACCCAAATAAATTATAGCGCACGGTTGGTAAAATTATGCGGCAAGAAAAGGCAAACATACACAGTTGTTAAATTGGTTTTCTCCAGGCTGTGCTTGAGCTGTACTCTGGAAGTGTGCTAATTCGAAAAAAAAGTGGCTGGAGCATCCCTGTCAGCTCAGCTCTCCTTAATGCCGGTAAAAGACTCGAAATTCATCAGCGGTGGTGCCGGTCTTCCTACTCCAGCACTCACACGGAGTCTGGGGCCTGAGGAGACCCTGGCAAGGACCTTGGATGTGGAGAAATAGGTGCACTGCACAATGACAGGGGTGAGGCAGGCCGTGGTAAGAGAGGTGCACCTCATAAAGCTGTGGTCAAAGCCTGCCAGTGTAACACCGCAGCTGCAAATGGATAATGGTGGCTGTTGACACGATCTTGCAAAAGCAGTGCGGGAAGCAGACACTTCGAGTCTGCGCAGTGTGTCTTCAAAAGTCTTGATGACAAACTGCGCAGACTCAGCTTCCCACCTGCAGCCTCTACCACACCCTTTCCTAACTCGTCACAGGGCAGGACCCACCCCCTGTGACGAGTTGGGAAATGGCAAAGTGAACACCCTCTCCACTCCCCGACTGGTGTGAAGCCCCTGGTGCTGCAGGGCTTGAGTCTGAAGCGCCCGGGGATAACTTTACCCCCCATGTCATCAGGGGGTGGAGACTGGTCCTCGAGGCTATGTCTTTGCCGAGCTGATGACCTCACAGGCCTCAGGGCTGTGAGCTCCTCGGCCCGGCAAAGTAGACTCGGGCCAAAATTGATGCATCTTTGCTGCCAGGGTCACGTGACATGGCACTCGTGATCACTTATGATCACAGCAGTCCCGGTCCCAATCAAGAACAGGTGTGTGTAAATTTCTATTTTTTTTATTGATACACACTGGGACCTGAGCCTCCTCCGGTGAGTTCAGGGAGCACAAGACTCTTGTAAAGAGCACACTGGGACGGCACGCTTGGACCTGAGCCCCCTCTGGCGAGTTCAGATGACAGATAGTGCACACTGGTACCTGAGGACCCTGCGGTGAGTTCAGGTGACAGATAGTGCACACTGGGACCTGAGTCCCCTCTGGTGAGTTTAGGGAACACAAGACTCTTGTAAAGAACACACTGAGACCTGAGTCCCCCTGGTGAGTTCAGGTGAAACACGAATCTTGTATAGAGCACACTGGGACCTGAGCCCCCTCTGGTGAGTTCAGGCGACACACAGCTCTTGTATAGTGCACATTGGGACCTGAGCCCCTCAGTTGAGTTCAGGTGACACATGACTCTTGTATAGTGCACACTGGGACCTGAGTCCCCCCTGGTGAGTTCAGGGAATACAAGACTCTTGTAAAGAGCACACTGGGACCTGAGCCCCCTCTGGTGAATTAGGGTGACAGATAGTGCACACTGAGACCTGAGCCCCCTCCGGTAAGTTCAGGGAATACAAGACTCTTGTAAAGAGCACACTGGGACCTGCGTCCCCTCCTATGAGTTCAGGTGACACACAACACTTGCATAGTGCACACTGGGACCTGAGTCCCCTCTGGTGAGAGTCAGGTGACGCACGACTCTTGTATAGTACACACTGGGACCTGAGCCCCCTCTGGTGAGTTCAGGTGAAACACGACTCTTGCATAGTGCACACTGGGACCTGAGCCCCCTCAGGTGAGTTCAGGTGACACACGACTCTTGTATAGTGCACACTGGGACCTGAGCCCCCTCCGGTGAGAACAGGGAATGCAAGATGTTGTACTTGGCCCTTCTGGCAGGTTCACCCCTAAAACTTTTTGCTTTTTATGGTGACCCAGTATTAGTGATTTTTGGCTTTTGCGCACTTTACCACTGTGTCCCAAGGTAAAGTGCGTGCGTGTAGTGAGGTTGGCCTGCCCTCCCATAGGAATGCATGGGCAATGTATGTGTCCATGTTAGTTCCTGATGCGTGGGGAGTGCAGGTGCGAGTTTGGTATGTGTGGACTTGTGTGATTAAATGCTGCGCGATGATGTGTGTGGCATAAATGTGTCTAGTATGGAAGTGCCACTTCTAGAAGTTGGCCTGTCTGTGTAAATTATGTGAAATACAAAGAACAAAAATGGAAGGTGCACTCGAATAAAGTCAATAGAAATAAATGTTTGTGATCATTTATGTGTTTATGTGTTATGTTAAATGTATATTTATGTATATATATGTTTGTAACCTTTACAGCCCTGACGAAGTTCCTAAAAAGGCAAGAGGAACGAAACGCGTTGGCTGTGCCTATGCTTCATGAACACTTTTTTTGAATAAAGAAGAAGACACTTTAAATTACTATTTCTATTGACTTCATTCGAGTGCACCTTCCATTTTTGTTCTTTGTATTTCATTAATCTGCACATCCCACGGCAGCGGGTGTGGGAAGAGATTGCACCATCCTAATTTGAGAACTAAATGATCCGTAGTGCTTGACCTGGTCTGCTGCCTTTGGTCTTTTGGTTTCATTGTTTGAATTTGACTGTCTTGCACCGGTTCTTTCTTTTACTTGAACTTATTTAAAGAATATGGCTAGATTTGATGATGGGAGGGAGGAATTAGCCCTCAACCTATTTGGCACTGACAAACCCAAAGATATAACTCCACAAGGGAACTCTAGTAAACCAAGTTTAAAAGCTCTTTTTCTGAAATTGGAAATTAGAGCTGTCCCGATGGTGGAACGGGGTCATCTTAGAACAGTACCTAAACAATAAGAAAGTACCGAGAGGACTGAGAATTTAAATTTTTCCTACATTCGAGGATCTAAGCGATACTCTACTTACCGAATGGGAGGGTAATCTTGAGGATGCATCTAAAATTATGATGCAAATACTAATCAAACATGCACGAGAGAAGGGAGATAAGTTGCAGGATGAGATTCAGGCCCTCATACTAGAAATCAATGGGATGGAGCAGAAGGATCTAATTGATAAGAACTTTGAAATTCTCAAAAAGGTATTAATTAATGAACATCAGGCTTACCTTAAAGAGAAAAAATTTGGAAAAATAAGAAGGGATGACAGAGATTACCAAGATGGACGAATATATACATTCGCCCAAAAATTTGACAATTTACAGGGCAATAAGGACAAAAAAAGACAACGAGAGGAAAGGGAGGATAATGACGATGCAAGATCAGGGAGTAGCATAACTTCTGCATCTTCATGTAGTACAGCCTCTAACACAACACGTGAGATCCCTTTAGCCGAAGGGGCCACTCCTTTTCAAAAGGAGATGGCCAAATTACGCATCAGCAACAGGCTCCAACAAAAAAGGGAATTAACAAACCCCCTCAGAGACCAAACAAAACAAGGAGGAAGGGCAGGAGGGCCATGGGCAGGTACAGGAAAGAACCAGGTGAACAATCCAACAAACAAACCCAATACTGGGACAAGACCGAATCAATAAATGTTATTTCTTTTGACATTTCCACCCATGTTACTGATTGTAATTTGGATCTGAAGGTTATTAACTTGTCTAATAAAGTCTTGAACAATGATGAGATTTCTGTGTTGAGTAAAGGCCTAAATTTCTGTCCTACCCAGGGCGGGGACCTTGCGGATGTGCATGTAGATTTATATAAATTTGTAAGAATACTAAAACTGAGGGATTTTTTCTCCCGTCAGATCCCCAAAACAAATGATAACATCACAGAGGAGGTGGTAGGGTCACATACGGTCTCTGACGTCAGGAATATACAGCTGTTACTCAATCTTGATGACGAAGAGACACATGATATGGCTTCAATATTGGAGGAATTGGGTATCCAACAGGATCTTGACACTGATAGCCATCTCAAACCAAGATCTAAATTTACCCCCTCTTACAATTACCATCCCAGTATCGATACTTTTTATGACCAAGTAACCAGCGATTTGTATAAATTGGAAACAATTGAGAAACGTAACACTTCCGCCAATCAAAACATCACTGCTAAGGAGAGAATTGCCCTGGAGAAATTAAGAACGGATAGCACTATTGTCATCAAAGAGGCCGATAAGGGCGGAAATGTGGTCGTGATGAATCATCATGATTACATGTCTGAAATCCAGAGACAACTAGGTGATACCAATTGCTATCAACGTATTCTTACCAACCCTGTAAACAAAATTGGTTGTATGATAACAGCCAAACTCACTGAGTGGCGAGAAACCTGCCTTATAAGTGAAGACGAATTCAGATATCTAAGAGTTGAAAAACCAAGATATCCATGCATGTACATCTTGCCGAAAATTCATAAGGGGGGCGTCTTTCCACCTGGACGCCCCATAATCTCTGGAATTGGTTCACTAACCGAAAAACTTTCGGAGTTTGTTGACCTTAATTTACAGAAGCATGTCACTAATCTCCCTTCTTACATTAGGGACAGTAAAGACATTTTAATCAAATTCAATGGTCTACAATGGTCGGAAGAACTCTCCTTTGTAACTTTCGACGTGGAAAGTTTATACACATGTATTCAGAGCAACTTTGGCATAACGGCTGTGCGATACTTCCTGGATAGGGAAAGAGCAGAATTACATGATTACAACGAAATGCTCTTGGAAATGATTAATATCATTCTTAACAATAACTATTTTCTACACGACGGCAACTGGTACCATCAAACCTGTGGGACTGCCATGGGCACAAAATTTGCGCCTTCGTACGCCTGCCTCTTCATGGGGTGGTACGAGCGGGAACATGCATGGGGCAGTCGTGCCTCCCCCTGGACAGAACACATTGTGTTCTGGGGGAGGTACATAGACGACATCATAGTCCTATGGTCAGGAACGGATGAGCAACTAAAATCCTTCCATTCTTATCTAAATGACAATAACTGTAACGTCAAACTTACCATGAAACAGGGGAGAGAAAGCATTGACTTTTTGGACATCCACTTTTACATCAAGGACGATGTCGTCCAAAGCACACTCTTTAGGAAAGAAACGGCCTGCAACGCAGTACTACGAGCCGAAAGTGCTCACCCACAGTCCGTGATCAATAATATCCCCTATGGGGAGATGGTAAGGATACGGAGAAACTGTAGCCAGGAGGATACCTTTACTAAAAACATACAGGAAGCAAGCAACAGATTCTTGAAGAGGGGATACAAAAAGAATACTGTATACACAGCGACCGAAAGAGCGAGCAAACTAATTAGAGATGACATATTGTGTACTAAACAAAAACACTCCGAATCTGTTTCAAAACAAGATTGCCCAGTAAGATTTGTGACCCAGTACAACATCAACAGTAACAAGGTGTACAATATTCTCAAAAACAATTGGGCCACTCTCAAAGGTATCACAGGACTATCAAATGTAATGACTGACAAGCCACAAATAACTTATCGCAAAGGAAGATCCCTGCGGGACACCCTCTGCAAGAGCTATGTGACCAATGTCAGAAAAATATGGTTTCCACCAAAACCTACTGGCTTTTTCAATTGTGGGTCATGCAACATGTGCCCCTTTGGCCATAATAAGACCCATGAATTCACATTCAACTCCTCTAAAATGTATAAGATCAATGAGTTTATCAACTGCAATACGCCATACGTGGTATATGTACTGGGCTGTAATTGCAACATCATATATGTTGGTAGCACTGCCCGCCCACTAAAGACTAGGATCCAAGAGCACCGCAGGGCTATAACCAACAAGGATATCCGATATCCAGTTAGTGCACATTACCATGACAAACATCCCAATGACTTAACCTTGTGGTTCCATGGGATTGACCATATCCACAGGACAGTCGGGGGGAGATAGAGAACTAGTACTCCGACAAAGGGAAGCAAAATGGATTTGCCGTTTGAGGGCTGTACTAATGGGGCATAATACTGATAGGGAACTTCATTATTTTTTTAACTGATCCCGGGAATTTCTAGTAATAATCCCTAAAATGTGCCCATATGGTGTCTTATGAGCACAGCAAATTCCTAAACTATGCCTACAATGTGATGTCTTCCCAGTGGGCCTTGATAAATGTATTTGCTCTCTATTCAGTTCCCATTGTTTGTATATATGCTCATCGTGATATCACATACAATTTTATGTCAGTGAGATGGAAGACCTAGACATTGTACAATTACCCAGCTAAATACGAACGGGCCTTCCTGAGCTCTGCTAATTTTTGATTAATCGTTTCGGTTATTATATAAAAATAACCTTACTTTTTAATATATTTAACTAATATTCCCTTTCTAAAAGATACACGACTCCTTGTAATCGAGTTTGTAATACGATAATTCTGACTAGTTTCCAACGTTTTTCTATATACTGAAGTAACGTAGTCGAAATCTAACCAGAAATATAATAGTAGGAATACGAACTGTCTAGTTCGGGTTTCCCCCAATTAACTGCCAATTGTCAGTAGTATACATATGCACGGCCAAATTTACCGTGTTATATTCAGATTACTTTCCATAATGGCGCTGGCGGAGCATTAGAAGCCTCACTCTGCCCCGTCACGTGATGGTGGCTCTATGGGCGGGCCTCACAAGGAGTAAGTAGGTGGGTCGGGTGTTTACTTCCGCATATAAACACCATGGCGTCCCTCTCTCCTTCGCAGGATGCCGTTTGTGCTGAAACTTCGGATACGGGTACCCTATCACAGGTAGGAATATCGGACGCATTGACGGGGGGACCATACTTATTTGGACGGCCTGTTATCTGAATTGCTGCCCATTTTGGGACTATTGAGCGGGTCCCGATCACTTAGTTGTGTTTCTTTATTTGCTATAGGTGCTCTGTGGTCTTTGCCATAAATGTTTGGGTCAATACTGGACCGGCGGCGGTAGAGCAACTTGTTCGACTTCCTTACCTTGGAGGTCTCTTTCGTGGGATCTAAGGTTATATGCACCGCGGGGCTTACATTAGGTACTTGCTATGTGCATATCGCATTCCTATTTAACAATTACTGTTCTCTCTCATGTTTTATGAACGGCAACTTGCTATCTGAAATAATTTACGTTATGTTTGAAAATTCTAGGTTACCTGATATATGTATATTTCTAACAACTGTGGTTAACGGGGCACGTCTTAACTCAAACTGGCACAAATGCATATTGCTTGGTTCATATTCAACTTAAAACCCCTGTGGCTCGGATTCTAAAGGGCACTCTCTATGCGATGTTCCGGTCACCTCTCTTGTTTAAATTTAAAATATTTTTCTTTACTATTATAGAATCTTTGTTGAAGATGACACAAGTCTAACATACCCAACATTATTTCTGCCCTGGCGCTGACATTAGGTAAGGATGTGATCCTCGGATCATTCCTTATTTATTCAGGAGTCATGATTAGGTCCTAGCTATTATATAACTAGCATATCTCCTGGGGGCCAGGGATATCAATGGAATACAACTGAAAGGTAATGCAGTGACTCCACATTTCTAACTATAATCACAATGTACGAGGGGTTGCCTCGCATTATGTAAATTCAATTTTTTCGTGTGCCCTGCTGTGCTTATAACCGTGCACGCCAAGGCTTTACCCCTGACTCACTCTAGACTTTCCGTTCTTCCTATTTCCCATACAGCTTCCAATTACTCCTCTACCATAGAATCTCGACTGGATTAATCCGAGACAACCCATTGCGGGTTTTTTTTCCTTCTTCGACTCTGAAGGTACAGCTACAACTCCAACATTCAACTGGATTCCAGTTGGATGTTTTGACGAACTTAGACCCCCCTCTTTTCACTTACCATACTGGCCTACTTGTGAATTTAAGTTCTCCCCCCTCTATAATTCAAATGTGACATTTTAGTCTCAGAGGGGTGACTCCACCCACTCTATAGAACATGCATTTGCTTTCCTTAATGCCCGCAGCAACCAGTATATTAGACTCGTCGTGTAATGTAACTTTTTTCGTAAACATTAACTCATTTCTACCTCTAAAATAAAAATAAAAATAAAAATATTTGTTGTCCTACCTCAGGGTATTCCTTTTGGTCCTACGAACCAACCGCCACTTCCGACTTAACCTTACATGACCGTTTTGATTCCAGCTCACTTCACATAAAGAACTCGGTAAGCGTATTGAATTTACCAATGACTTCTATCGCCTCAGCATGACGAGTTACTACTCTTCTTGACATATGCCTCTGGAATATACCAATACACTGTCCACCTCTAGGAATCTTAATACATGCCCCAAACCTCCTTACTTTGGGAGTTATAGCTGGGAACAGTACTTATATGTCTAGGTCTACATCACGGTAACAATCCCCTTTTTCTGTAATTTGCGCCTTTCTCCCATTTTTTTTAATTTTTTTTATAAATGTCTATTATATTGAACTTGGAATTACTTACATCAGTCCTCTCAAATCACAAACGTTTTGTAAATAAGATGCATTTCAATATGTGTTACAACAGTGTTTTATAATAATCTAGTATATCCAGTGATAACTGTTGTATTTTAGGATGTATTCCAATACCTTTTGTTGGTTGACCATATATTTTATTTATTAATTTTTGTCAGTCGTTGCCTTTTGGGTTAGTCTTATTTCAGTCTATTTGTGATCATTTATGTATTTATATGTTATGTTAAATGTATATTTATGTATATATATGTTTGTAACCTTTACAGCCCTGACAAAGTTCCTAAAAAGGCAAGAGGAACGAAACGTGTTGGCTGTGCCTATGCTTCATGAACACTTTTTTTTAATAAAGAAGAAGACACTTTAAATTACTATTTCTATTGACTTTATTCGAGTGCACCTTCCATTTTTGTTCTTTGTATTTCATTAATCTGCACATCCCACTGCAGCGGGTGTGGGAAGAGATTGCACCATCCTAATTTGAGAACTAAATGATCCGTAGTGCTTGACCTGGTCTGCTGCCTTTGGTCTTTTGGTTTCATTGTGTAAATTATGTGAATTGGCTGTCTGGCTTGTGATTGGCTGGAGCTGGCTGGTGAGCTAGGCTCCAGGAGTCAGGATGGGTCTGCCCCGGTGGTGAGTGGAGAGATCTGCATGATTGATGTGAGGGAGGGGTGCACCTGGGACCTGAATAGGACTGGGCTTTCCTCCAGAGCATGCCCAAGCGATGGCACAGCTGGATGTTAGGAAGAAAAAGCTAGAGACTGAGAGGGTCTTATCACAGGACTATCCCCGTGCACAGTTGTAGTTTTCTGGACTCTGGTGGCAGCTATATTGAGCCCAGTGCAAGAAGTCCCATTCCCAGTTCCCAAAGTATGGTACCTGTTTCCCAAGAAGAGGAGTTAAGGTTGAAATTCAGGGGCAGTAAGAAACTGTCTCACCAGCATTGGGGGGATTTTGTGGATGACTGTTCGGATGCACTGGATGTATGGCTGGCGATTAGCCCAGACCAGGAAGTGGACGGAATAGTGAATATGTTTCTCAAAGAGCAGTTCCTTAGTCTTTGTTGTCCAGGGCTGCGCCAGCACCTGTTGAGGTTTGAATACTTTTGTCCTTGGAAGCTTGCAGATGAAGCAGACCACTGGTAAAGGGCCAGAGGTTCCGCAGAGTCATTGCTGAGTGATTCCAAAAGTAGTGGTTCAGGTATCTTCCAGCCCAGCGTGGTGGAAGAGGTTCAGGGTAGCCCAGCTAGGTCCCAGAGTAGTGAGGGGGGTGTAGGGGCTTACTACCTGTCTCAGTAGAGTGGGAGTGAGTGTGTGTCAGAGAGTCCCTAGATGCCCGAAGCCCTGTCTCAGAACCTGGTTGGTTTATTTAGGGAACACCAGGTTGGGGACCTAGGCTGTCCTGTTAGTCCATTTGAGGAGGATCTCCTAGTGTGTAGAGGACCTGGAGCGTCTGTAAATAGAGCTCCAGTGGTTCTAGTGTCCGGCAATGCTACTCCAGTTGGGAGGGCAGAGGAGTCCAACGTGAGGAGTGATTGGGAGATGAGTTCCCCAGTGGAAGAACCAGTGGACCAGGGACTAGTCAGTTGGGCTAGCTTCCCTTGGGGGGACCCGGATGATACCACTTCTGTTCTGGGGAGTCTTCGTGCACTGTCAGATGAACAGGGGACGGGAGATCTGCTTCACTCAGACAGTCACACAACACATGAGTCATGTTTTAGCCTCAGGGGGATGGTGTGTAAGTCCCCAGAAGTCCTGGAGTGCCAGGCAAGTATTCTGCCAGAGGTTTTAGACCAAAGGTTGGGAGGCCAGGTTCAGGATCCGCCTGACCTGGAGGAAAGGACGACTGTAATCAGTGTCCTGACCGGTTCATCTTCCAGGGGTACCGCTCCAATTGGGAGGGTGCAGAACTCTGGAAGGGGGTGCAGAGGGTGGGAGAGCCCGCCTCTGACCCCGGTGAAACCTGAGGGGTTAAACCCTAGGTTGGGAGGATGGCGTTCTAAGGGTACCTCTCAAAGGATGAGGAACCCTAGGAGGAGAGGTAGAGGGAGGAGAGCCTCCCCTGTGACTCCTGGTTTGCCTGAGGGTGTAGACCCTAGGCTGGAGAACCATTGGCAGTCTAGCCCTGTCTTACAGACAGGAAGAGTGGATAATGGCTACTATGTACCAGGAGTTACTGCCCCCACTCTGTGAATAGGCAAGGACCAGTGACACCTAGGTGGCCTAGGGCCTGGTCCTGGCCGCGGACAGCTTGGGAGTACATGTGGGGTAGCCTAGTTGTTCCAGACAGTGGTTTTAGAAGGAATCCCATGGGGTCACCGTGGCGTAGAACAGGAGGGTGTCCCTGCAGTTGCGGGCCCGCGTCCGTGTTCTATTGCCCCAAGCAGGGAAGAACATCATGGTGATGATTGGACTACCCTGCGTTTTGGCTGGAAGGGGGTTGTGTTGGACTTGGCCCTTCCGGCGGGTTCATCCCTAAAATTTTTAGCTTTTTATGGTGATCCAGTATTAGTGATTTTTTGGCTTCTGCGCACTTTACCACTATGTCCCATGGTAAAGTGCTTGCGTGTAGTGAGGTTGACCTGCCCTCTCATAGGAATGCATGGGGAATGAATGTGTCCATGTTAGTTCCTGATGCGTGGGGAGTGCAGGTGCGAGTTTGGTATGTGCGGACTCGTGTGATTAAATGCTGCGCGATGATGTGTGTGGCATAAATGTGTCTAGTATGGAAGTGCCACTTCTAGAAGTTGGCCTGTCTGTGTAAATTATGTGAATTGGCTGTCTGGCTTGTGATTGGCTGGAGCTGTCTGGTGAGCCTGGCTCCAGGAGTCAGGATGGGTCTGCCCCGGTGGTGAGTGGAGAGATCTGCATGATTGATGTGAGGGAGTGGTGTACCTGGGACCTGAATAGGGCTGGGCTTTCCCCACACAATGCGGACTCCGCCCCTGTGGTGCGACTGATGTCCCTAGCCTGACTAGTGAATGGTGAGAGGGGCTGAGCATACCAGAGTGATCTAAAACCAGCTGCAACTGGTTTTCCCCCCACCCTGCAGACACAGAGAAAGGATTAATGTGTATAAAAAGGGGCTGTGACCCCTTGCAACATTTTCTTCTCCTGATCCTAATTTAAGGGGGGCCTGCTGCTGCTCCTGTGCACCAGGAGGACCGCCACTGGGACTGCCTCCCTCCTTGGAGGGCCCTGTGAGCTGGCCCCTGGGCCCAGCCATTGCCCCCCGCCATCCTCCTTGTTTCAGATTTTGTCCCTGGACCCTTGGGACTGGGGGTGGCCTGCCAGCACCTGGAGGGCGCTGGCCTCCCCCTCACAAACAGCGCATTGGCGTCGCTGGGGCCATGCTCCCTACCTCGAGGGATTCCCCGGCATGGGTATCCCCCTCTTTGCTTTAATTCAGCACAGGTGCCCACCCTGCGACTTGGGTATTGTTTATACTTCAAAACGGGAGCCTACCCCGTATTGTGAAGGAAGAATCACCGCCGCCGCCAGAGGGGGCTTCAATACCGATGCCGCGCTGCAATTGCACAAGGCGCCCCTGAGCTTGGGGGCTCGACGCCTCGAGCCCCTCTGCCAGTTATATTATGTTATGTTACGTGAATTTGTACTGCGCACAGCTGCCTCAGCTAACGGTCGTCCTGGCGCCTGGCAAGGTAACACGCAACAGCCACAGGAAACACAACAGCTAGAGAAAAGGAACAAAGTTAAAATAAGAAGGTTTTAATATGCCCAGCAACCAGGACTCTCGCCGTCATATCCCCCCTAAGGGAGGAGGTTGGAAGTCCCGTAGCCGCGAGACGAAGAGAAGCTGCACCGGAAGCCGGGAGGATCAGAGAGGCAGGACTCCCGCAGCCACAGTGTGAGCCCTGCGTGTGGCACTTCCCGAAGCGAAGCAGGGCTCCCAGAAGGGTGAGCGAGCCAGAAAGACCGAGACCCGTGTGCAGGACACACCGGACGAAAACACGGTGTCCGTCCAGGAGAGCCCGGTAAGTGGGGCTCGTTGCAGAGGGGTGGGGAGTGCGAAGGGGCACGTTGCTAGTGCGGCCCCACCCCTTTTTCTGGCCGTCTCCCTGCGTAGAAGACAACATTTGTTTTGGTATCAGTCTCTTCCGGCATAGAGCGGCCCCGGTTGGCAGCGGGCCGCTCCAAGAGTAGTTGGGGCATTGTCTCTGTCTGAGCCTGAGAGGCTCCACCGTTGTTGGGCCACGTCATTGTTTGAGAGCCTGCTAGGCTCCTGGGGGCATTTTTGTATTCTGAGTCCTCAGGGGGGGACTCCACCGACGGGGCAGTATTTTGCTTCAGAGCTTGCCGAGGCTCCAACGTTGGGTCGCATTGCCATTGCCTGCTCCTTACCTCCTGCCGGTGATTTCGAGCCCACAAGGGATCCGGGGGCACATTGTTGTCTAGAGCCCGAGAGGCTCCCACACCCACATTGTTGAGGGCATTTTGGAGGGTAGAGTGGCCCCGATTGGCTACGGGCCGCTCCCCCAGTGAGGTGGCATTTGTTCTTAGAGCCACAAGGCTCCTGAGGCCCCAGTATTCCTTCAGATCCAAGAGGAGATCCCCTGCTGCCCAGCACTTAGTGGGCAGCTGCTACGTTTAGGCCCCTGGAGCATCTTCTTTTGCTGCCTGCGCAGCCTGCCCTGACATTGTGAACCCAGGGCGTTTCAGCCCCTGAGAGGCCAGGTTGGGCTGGGGACAGTTCTGGTGTTGTGCCCTTGCGTGGGGTACATGTTTTTGGCCCTATGTGATCTTTGCGCTATATGTGATTATATAGCAGCAACAGCCGCCAAGATTTCACTATCAATCTTAGTTTTGGACCGAGTAACTGCTGCAACTAAGTATGTAGACACTGCTGATTTCGCTGCTTCATCAGCAAGCGAGTTACCGACAGCGTGGACTCCAACACGCTGGTGGCCAAGAGTATGAATTACAAAAACGAGCGGCAACGTAGCCTTAAGCTCTGCCACTCGAACCCAGATCATCTTATGTTTTATTGTGCTACCCTTGGAATCACGAAAGTCATTCTGAATCCAAAAGAACAAGTTTTCATTGTAAGACTGGACACAGTAGAAAGAATCACTTACAATAAGAGTAGTAACACTAGGATCAGCGTACTTCAACGCTAGTAAGAGAGCACGAAGCTCTGCCAATTGTGCAGTGCAATCTCCTAGTGGCAACGTGTGCACTTCCCTGGAAATGAACTCATCGTTCAACATAGCACCGACCACAATGGCGCATGCGGAAACCTAGGCATGTTTAGAGCCATGCGCTACCTGCGCCGAACCATCAGTGTAAATGATGCAATGGAAGTCCTCCAAAGGTCGCATAGCTAGAGGAGCAGGATGAACAAACTCATACTGCAAGTACTCTTGCGACCGCAATGAGGCGTCAAAAATAAACGTGACATCCGTGGACGTCAAGGAAGCAGCCCATTGAATCCACCGAGGTTGCAAAGCTTTTGAATTAGGTACACTGGCTTTCGTGACTGCCTCCAAATGAGGACAGGGTGTAACAACCAACATGCGTTTACCCTGTGACAGAGCTTGTTCTTTAAGAATAGCCATCTGCACAGCTGTCAAAACCTTTTCCACAGTGGGAAACCACATCTCAGCCGAAGTGTACAAGTGTGACTTGTAAGCAATAGGTACTGTGTCTCCTTCATTAAAAGTGAGGTACGTGAAACCCACTGTTCCCGGAATAATTCTTATCACCAGGTTGGTATGGTTATCACGAGTCAGTAAGAACGTAGAAGTGAGCAGATCAGCCTGCAAGGACTGCAAGATGGCTGAGTGCTCAGGCAGCCAGCATGATTTTGAAAAAGTTGGTTGTATCAAAGCATACAAAGGCTTGATACGCTGGGCATATTCCGGAATGTATGTCCTCCCGAAATTTAAAAAACCCAGTAAAGACTGTAATTTTTTCAGTGCTGTAGGAGCGCGCAACTGAGCGCATTTCTCCAAGAAGTGAGGAGCTAAACCTCTACCTTCATTGTTGAGCTCATAGCCCAGGAACAACACTGCGTACTCAGCAATGTGCTATTTTGCAAAGTTAAATTTGTAACCCATGTCTGCAAAGGTACAAATAATCGAATTTACCCGACACAGATGCATCCAAATTTCGTCGTCTGTGAGATAGATGTCATCCACATACGAGCAAGCATCTGGGTCGATCCTCTCCAAAAGAGAGACTATGCGTGCGGTAAAAATACCAGGACTATTCTTATAGCCCATTGGGAGACGCCGGAATTGTTTTTGTATCCCAGCGCACGTAAAACTGGTCCATTGGGAGCTGAAGCGTGGAGAGATGTGGCTCACTGGTTAGAGGCGGCAGACCTGTAAGCAGAGAATGGCCCGGGACCAGGGTTCAATTCCCGAAGCGGCAGGGTCTTGGACCAGGGTCAACGGACTCGATAATTCTCGCCTCAGTGCCTACTCTAACCAGGGAACACACTCGGTAACTCTGGGCATTAAGCTTGCCTCATCTCTACAACGGCCCCCCACAGATGCCGGGGATGCCTGGTTTCACCCTGGGGATACCCAGAAAGGGACCATCTCACAGGGAAAACCAGGACGGGTTCCCCAGCGGTCTACAGCGCCAGGACACTCTGGTAGAGTAACAGTGCGCTTTACAAGTATCCCACATTTACATTAACAAGCTATTCAATCTATGGGCATAGAAACCGTTGGATATGCCAAGCGTTGTTTTAAAACGCTTACGCACTAGACTATCCACTAGTGCAGAGCTGTGAGTATTCTGTACTGCACAGTTACGGCAATGCGAGTTTAAATGCCGGTAATCCAATACCAAACAATATGATCCGTCAGGCTTGGTCACAGTAAAAAGAGGATTATTCATCGGTGACACACACGTTTCAATAACTCCCTGATATTCCAATTGTTCAAGGATTTCCGCGACGGAATCCTTTGCTTCACGACGAATGAGATATTGAGGTTGAGGCTGCGGCTAAGACCGCAAGGGAATTTCGTGGCATGGGGACAATTTATCCCAACCACATTGGTTACGGTACAGAGCCGGTGCGAGAGCCCGAGCCCACTCTTCTGCAAAATGCTGCGCATGCTCTTTCGAGACAGTGTTCGCGAAAATTCGGTTTGTTTAGATCACAGCTCTTGAGGCACAGCCGGGAGCAGGGCACAGATAGCTCATTTTTAAAACTGTGTTCTTTAAAATTGTATTGATTTCCCTCACTTTTTCGCCGTATCTGAACCTCCCTCCCCACTCAGCAGACGGCTTGCTGACGTAGGCAGGTTTCCCAGCTCTAAGGACGGGATTGGCCGCTCGATGGGACACGCCCATCACCGTAGCCACGCCCCCTTGAAACAAAACGCGCGCTGATTGCGAGCGTCGCGTTTGTTTGTTTAGATCACAGCTCTTGAGGCACAGCCGGGAGCAGGGCACAGATAGCTCATTTTTAAAACTGTGTTCTTTAAAATTGTATTGATTTCCCTCACTTTTTCGCCGTATCTGAACCTCCCTCCCCACTCAACAGACGGCTTGCTGACGTAGGCAGGTTTCCCAGCTCTAAGGACGGGATTGGCCGCTTGATAGGACACGCCCATCGCCGTAGCCACGCCCCCTCCCTCCTCTGCTACAAAGCATGTGCCCCCACCGGACGCGCAGCGGACGAGTGCAGCGGGCGCGACGATTGCGCACCGAAGGCGCGCCTAAGGCAAGCCCGTCTGCGCCCGTCCGCGGCCAGCCGGGGCCCGGGTCGTGTTACTCTGCCCAAACTACCTCTTATGCCCCTAGGGACCTGATCGCATTGCACTCCATCTGGCCGCTGGATTCCACCAGCTCCTCAAAATTACGCCAGCTTGGCATCCTTAACGCCCGTAGTGCTTTTCCAGAGCTCATAGCCCTCCCATCCTCCTCCACTTCCGTGCACACTGCTCCCTCCCCTCCTCCCACTCCCCAGCCTTCTCAGTCACCAGCTAACATAGAACTAACTATCACATATCTTAACACCCGGTCGCTAGTCAGTCACCAACATGACATCTGCCACCTTCTGGACTCAGATCGACCTGATATCCTACTCCTAACTGAGACCTGGCTGAACGAAGACTCCTCCCCTGACATCTTGGCAGCCATTCCTCCGGGGTATTACATCCTTCAAAGCAACCGTCCAGCTGGTATCAAACTCTCCATCAGATTCAACTCCCTTTCCCTACTCACCATTCCCCAGGCTGACTGCCTGGCTATTAGACTCGAATCCTCAGTGTCCCCTCTTATTTGCGTTTTGGTATACCGCCCCCCTCAACCCATGCCTAAATTTCCTTCCCTCTTCTGCGACCTACTATCCCAGCTCACTATTAACAACTCTAAACTCGTGGTTTTAGGAGATTTTAATTACTGGCCTTCAGACCCATTTGAAAGCCCTCACTCGTTAGCCTTCACTGACTTATTAAGTGGGCTCAATGGCCTTCAACATATCCACACTGCCACTCATTCTAAAGGCCACACCTTAGATCAGGTGTGGACCTACAACCTCGAAATCAAATCACTCACGATCCTTCCCTGCCATTGGTCGGACAATTTCTTAATCTCTTTTCTTCTCCTAGTCTCCCCGCCGCCCCCTCGCAGCCAAGGCCCTAGCCTCCTGGCCCGCAATTGGAATAGAGTAGACCTCGACCTTTTTTTCTCCTCTCTAACATCCTCGGCTCCATCCGGCCCAGGGTCTCTAGATTCCCAGGAAGCCGCACTTACCAAATGGCTGGAGTCCGCCAGCGACAAGATCGCCCCTCTTATATCAATTAGAACTAAGCGCCCCCATGACGCACATCGCTGGTTTTCAGACAGCCTAAAAATCTTAAAGCTGGGACTTCGCCAAGCCGAGCGTCGCTAGCGCAGAAACTATGACCCTTCAGATAAATCTAACTTCTTAAAATTATCTGGAGAATATAAACAGGCAATTTCAGCTGCCAAAACTGCCTACTTCTCCACAAAAATACTCAACTTCGCGCAAAAATCCAAGGACATTTTTGCTATTGTGGAGGAGCTTTCATACCCGGACAGGGTGACCATCAGACCCCTCCCATCCCAGGTACTTTGCGACTCCCTTAACTGCTTTTTTATTGATAAAATCAGTAAAATTAAAAACAGAATTTCCTCTGGTCTCCCTACGTTATCCCTCCCGGAGGTTACCCCCTTTTCTAATCCCCTTTCTTTGACCCAGCTCCCCTCTTTATCCGAAGAAGACTTTCTCTCCCTTCTAAACAAAGTCTCATCTGGTTCCCCCACTGACTGCTGCCCCCCGGCGATTCTCCGGGCCGCTTTTTCGGCCTGTCCTGCCCCTCCACTAGCCCTCCTGAACAACTCCCTTCTGCTTGGTATGGTCCCCAGTCAGTTCAAAAATGCCGAAGTGGTCCCCATTCTAAAAAAAAACACTGCTGACCCTTCGGTATTGGGCAACTTTCGTCCCATTTCCCTTCTTCCATACCTTAGTAAGGTACTCGAGACTCATGTGACTAGCGTCCTCAGCTCCTTCATTGAGGATTCCAACTTTCAGGACTCACAGCAAGCTGGGTTTAGACCTGCCCATTCGACAGAAACGGTCATCCTCTCTGTCATGGAGGAACTTCGTAGAGGCGCCGATTCTAACACCAGTCAAGCCCTGGTGCTCTTGGATCTGTCGGCGGCCTTTGACACGGTCGACCATACCATCTTAGTCGACCGTGTCAAGAGGCGGGCATCAGTGGAACGGCCCTTAACTGGGTTCACTCCTTCCTGGCGGACCGCCACCAATCAGTCCGTCTTTCCCAGTTTACGGCAGACAGGACGAGGGTCACCTGTGTCACCACATGGTTCGTCCCTATCACCCCTTCTTTTTAACTTGTATCTCACCCCCTTGATCCGCTCCCTCCGCGGTAAGAATGTCACTGCATTTAATTATGCAGATGACATCCAGCTCGTCTTCAATCTTGACTCCTCGGATGACGCGGCCCAAGATGTCCAGTCTACCCTTTGCCATATCAGCAATTGGATGGGCGCTCATCATCTCAAGCTTAATCCCGACAAGACAGAGCTCGTTCTTGTCGGAGGCCCATCCAATCCCTGGAACTCCACTTTCTGGCCCCCTTCCCTCGGTCCCTCCCCTCTCCCTGCTGACAAAGTGAAAAGCCTGGGGGTTCACATCTCCCAGGACCTCTCAATGAAGCACCAGGTCAGTGCTACTGTGTCTTCCTGTTTTTTCCAGCTCCGGAAGATCCAGAAAATAGCTCATTTTCTGACCACTGAAGCCCTCACCCTAGCACTGCTGGCATTAGTCATCTCTCGGATCGACTATGCCAACGCCCTGTACGCTGGCATCCCACAATATCAAATTAACAAATTACAGCTGATACAGAATTAGGCAGCTCGCCTGATCTATCACCAACCAAAACACCATCACGTCCGCCCCCTCCTTAAAGCCCTCCACTGGCTTCCAGTATCAGAGCGCTGCAAGTTCAAACTGGGCTGCCTGACTCATAAATCATTGGCCGGCATTGGCCCCTCCTTCATCTCCTCTCTCTTGCATCCTTATGCTCCCTCTAGACCCCTCCGCTCTTCTCATCTTGCGCTCTTACAGACTCCCCGTTTCAGACGCAAAAAACATGGAGGCCTCAGATTTTCCTTTTTGGCAACTTTACTCTGGAACTCTCTCCCGCTGGAACTGAGACTCTCGTCCTCCTACCTTCACTTCAGGTCTCTCCTAAAAACTCACCTTTTACGTAGCATCTACACATAAACCTTCCTCTCCCCGCCCTCTGCCTCCCACCAAACAAAGTGACCAGCGCCAAGAAACCGTCCGGTGAATGTCGCGCTTTACAAGTAATTTTTACATTACATTACATTACCTCCTCCCCTCGCGGCGCCGCAAGCACAAAAGGTGGGGGCCAGTCAGCCTCCGAAAGCAAAATATCATACGTAGAAGAAAGATTTTCCCAAAATACCCCTTTGACGGTACGCTGTATGTCACCTTCAATCAACAGGACAATTTCATAAAGTCTTTCAGGGGGAGCAAGTCTCGTATCGGCTGTTTCAATTACAACGTAGACATCAGTCGCTGTCACCCTCAGTAGTGGACGCAGCGCCTCTCTCACTATGGTAATCTCCGCCGCGCTGTCCAGCAAGGTCAGAGCCCACGTCAGATTCCGAAGCCGCGTTCTCACTATCTGTGGCATATCGATGCGCTGTTAAGGCTGCGACTTTCTTTTTCGCAAACTGCGGTCTCTTTGGCGTAGAATCCTCCTGCTTCACTACGCCGTCAGTCTGGCGGGACTGGCCATGTCCATGTTGGCCACCACGTCCCCTATCGCCTCCTCCTCCACCGGTCTTCGGGGCCGATGAGTCCTGAAAGGAACGAGGAGAGCGTTGATCAGAAGCCTGAAATCGATCAGGTGAGTTAATCATCGCGCGATCGCGCAAGTCATAAACTTTCTCTGTTGCCGCAGGAATTTGTGGCGCAGGATAAGAATCATGTGTCTGCTGTTGTTGCTTCCCCTGTTTCTGTTTTTGAGGCCAATTTTGTTTTTTGGACTTGGGCTGGACATCTGCCGCAGCAGACTGTCCCTGTGGTTGTTTTTTGTCCTTGACTGCAAAATATTTCAGACCCTTAATAGTACGGCCAATTGTTTTATATGCGGCCACTACTATTTTCGCTAACTGTCTGGGTCTATCGGCATCGGGCAGAGCAGCCAAAGCATTCGACACCTGAAAATTAACTGCATCTCCCTTTATATTGGAGAGAATGAGATCGCTAAAAATCTCCAAAGAACCACACAGGCGCATACCCAATTCAACCGCTGCTTCCGGTCCGTGATAATCCTGAACATGCTTAACGATCGTAGGCAGTACGGACATAGACGGGGTGCAGAAACACCTTGTATAAACGGCCGCAAAAGTTTTTCCCCAGCTTTCACAGTCAATAAGCTCAGGAGTTAAATCCTTAGGCAAAGTAATCGTCAACATTCTATGTTTATCAGCTGGAGTAGAATTCGGAAACACAGCCTCCAGTTGATCAAATTTCTCGGCAAGCCAGAAAGGAAAGTCATCTTTATCATCGGGGCGCTTACCAAAAACCGAATTGACCATAACTGGATTTAGTCTCAAGCCGCCATGTTCCGTTTGAACGGCCGGACCCCCCGGGGGACCTCCCGGGAGATGACGACCAATGTATTGCACTAATGCATGAATCACGGCAATCGAGACAACATGTAGTCTGCGAATATCTGCAAGGGGACAAGCGCCGTGATTCGGGTGCGGGGTGAATCCACCCAATGCAGGCCAATTCGTGCCTGGAATGGACAAAGGACCTAACCTCGCAGCGGACAAAGAGTGGGGAAGGGCGCCATCAAACCAAACCCGATGCTGCCAATGATCAATAGGTATTTCCAGTGCCCTGTACGGTGTATACCCAGCCGGTACAGGGGAGGGTGTGTAGGTGTGGAACAAACCAGAATTTGCGTCAACTGCCGGAAACGTTACCCATGAGTAAAACAGTTCGAACGGGTACGCCGGATCTGCACACACCACTAAAATCACAGCCAAGCCTTCTAACGGGACTTGGAATGCCTGTAGATGGTTGCGCACCGCAATGCGACTATGTTGCGCAATGGCCACAGCCATGATACCACCGGAACTACTGAAAAACAAAGCGAACTTTGTAGCACAACTGGGTAGTAATTCGAAGAAACCGTTTTAGATAGATTCAAGCTTGAAAAGACCTATTTCAAAAAATAGGTAGGTTTCACTGACACCACCGTTTTCCGGAAACGACAGTGAAGGGGTTAAGGTTTGAACGATATACTACTCGAGTGTCATGATATAAGTCCACCAACGTATGGGCGCCATGTAGAAGGGTTTCTGTTCTCCCACAGAACTGTGCACAGATGATTGGAACCTCTGGAATTAGGGTGACCCAAAACTCACCTTAGTACCCAACAAACCCCTTACCGAGCTAGCTACAGTGTCTCATTGATCATACCAACTCCCAATGTTTCGACAAACCAGAACATGAGCTTACAATACCTCAGGTTACGTGGAACACATGAGCACTCTTTCGTTATTCAATCATTTCAAACCAGAACTCGGAGTAAATGAGGACACGCGCACATTTGAAATATTTATTTACTAATGCCGTCTTCTCAGGCGCAGTATCTTAGATAATACAAGGATACAGATTATCAGAAGCAAAGTTATCAGCATAGTTACTAGTCCATAGAAAGCAAATGGTGACAGCATGTTAACATGCTGTAATGAATAAGAGTTAACAACACTTATTTCTCACCCTCCCTACACACATATTATATTAATAGCTAAGAAGGTCTCTTTGGGTTTTAGAAGGGCGGGCCCATACCTCAGGATCCTAGAATGAAGAGATCACATCAGCATACACCAGCTCTCCCTGCATGCGAACAGCATCAAGTGTGTTTTTGTGCTCTGAACATTGTAATATAAAACCCGCCTAAAGCCCGAACTTGGCAGGAGCTGCACTTATGTTATGTCTATGGAGGTGTGGAGATCAGTTCTCACAACAATCTGTGTCTTGTTATCCTTGCAGCTTCAGCACTCACTGTACAGACATTATTTATTATGCAACGCTGATTTGAAAGCAATAACATATTATTCTCAAGTAAACTAATAGGTTGAAAGTTAAATCGACAATTATGTATCGTGTGCAGAAGCAGCGAAAGGGAAAAATGGCGTTTAAACATTACATGAGCCTACGCTAATTTAACACAGTATTCAGAATAACACTAGCTATATGACAGTACTTACCTCTTACCAGTGGTTACTGGTTGTGTGCTACATTTTCTATTTTGTGCTACAGTTTTTATATGTGCTATGTTCTTAGTATTATTCCTGCAAAGTGCTAATTCTACCAAGTGCTAGTTCTAAAAGTGCTCATTCCTGACAGTGGTCCATGTGGCCCTGTCCCATGTACATAATCCCCTGTAAATTCTGCCCGTGCCTCTGGCACATTGTAAAGTGTGTGTTTATTATCTAATGTGTTTGGTATAATACAAAGGCTATTTCTATATATAACCTTGTGTGGAGTTTCTTTTGTGGTGGGCTTTGGGTGTTATTGCTGGGTGCGCGCGCAAACGCTTAACTTACGAAGCCTTCGAGTTTAGCCTTACTGCTCGTGTCACGTTACCAAGGGGGTGAGCAGGGGTTATCTTGGCGTGTAACTCCCTTGCCCTGACATAGACTGGTGGTCTCTGCCTGGTTTTGGCGCAAGTCTTAGCCAACCAGAGATCCCATTTCTAACACAAGAGTATTGTAAAGAGCACACTGGGACCTGAGCCTCCTAAGGTGAGTTCAGCTGAAACACGACTCATTCATAGTGCACACTGGGACCTGAGCCCCCTAAGGTGAGTTCAGGGAACACAAGACTCTTGTAAAGAGCACACTGGGACCTGAGTCCCCTCTGGTGAGTTCAGGTGACAGACGACTCTTGTATAGTCCACACTGGGACCTGAGCCCCCTCTGGTGAGTTCAGGGAACACAAGAATCTTGTATAGTGCAGACTGGGACCTGAGCCCCCTCTGGTGAGTTCAGGGAACACAAGAATCTTGTATAGTGCACAGTGGGACCTGAGTCCCCTCTGGTGAGTTCAGGTGACAGACGACTCTTCAATAGTGCACACTGGGACCTGAGCCCCCTCTGGTGAGTTCAGGGAACACAAGAATCTTGTATAGTGCACACTGGGACCTGAGCCCCCTATGGTGAGTTTAGGGAACACAAGAATCTTGTATAGTCCACACTGGGACCTGAGCCCCCTCTGGTGAGTTCAGGGAACACAAGAATCTTGTATAGTGCAGACTGGGACCTGAGCCCCCTCTGGTGAGTTCAGGGAACACAAGAATCTTGTATAGTGCACACTGGGACCTGAGCCCCCTATGGTGAGTTCAGGTGACCAATAGTGCACACTGGGACCTGAGCCACCTCCAGTGAGTTCAAGTGAGATACGTATCTTGTATAGTGCACTGTTAGAATTGGGGGTCTCTGGTTGGCACAGTGTTAGAATTGGGGGTCTCTGGTTGGCACAGGTATGCACTTGTGACAAACAGGGACCCTCTCCTCTAGTCAGGGTAAAAGGACTACTCCTAGAAATAACCCCTGCTCACCCTCTAGGCGGCGTGGCGCGAGCAGACAAGGCAAATCCCCAGAGTACATACGGTTAAGCATTTGTCATAACACACACAGTAACCTATCAATCCACCACACAGGGACACAAGACTGTTGTTGTCTAAAAATATATTCTTTATATTTAAAACGTTCAAGCAGGCTTTAGATACAGGCTTTAAATGATTCAGAAATGTTCCAGTTACTCTTAAAATTCTGTCACAGTTCTTAGATGCAAGGTTCAGTTCTTGGAAGGGGTTAAATACTTCTAAAAACGATTTCCCAGTACTTCAGGCACTGTCTATAGCGTGGTTGCGCTGTTCGTCAAGGGTTATGCGCTTCGTAGCGCTTCTGTATGCTCCGTACGATAATCCAAGGAAAGACCCTACTAAATCTCACGCGTCTCACGTTAGACGCGTACGGCGCGGTCAATGTACCGGAGGGGTACGGTTCGTAAGGCTGCCGTGCGACTCGTACGACGATGCTGAGACAGGAGGTTGGCATCTCAGGCGTACGGGGCGTACAGCGTAGGGCAAGGGTTTCTCAGAGGGTGCGCGTCGCAGCACTCTGAGAGGTCGCGTGGAGCGTTAGAAGGCAAGGCTTGATCCGAGGGTGCGCGCCTCACGGACACTGCAGTCCGGGGCGCTGCGCTCAGCACAACACGTTGGCACAGTACCTTTATCTTTTTGGAAGTTCGGTGCGGATGAATAGAAGACAGTCTGACGTCACACGCAGCGGTGTCTTCCTCTGTTGATGCGAGCTACGACTCGATGGCTCAGCAGGCTCTGGTTGTTGAGGGCAACGATGTGTTGTGGGGCAGGCGCTCGATCTCGGCATACGCTCCGGTCCTGGAGGGGGGGGCTGCAGAGGCTTGATGCGATGTCAGCGATGAGGTGCTTCCAGAAGGGCGTTTCATGGGGGGCGAGCTTAGGCGAAGTCCATCTTTACTTTGTACCCTATGGCTCGGGGCCACAGGGTCACGATGCTTAGAACTGATGGGTCCTTGGCTTGGCGTTGTGAGCTACGGCTCGGCGGCAGAAGTCACGGTGCATTGGCAGTACCGGGGGGGGGGGGGTTGCCCAGACTCTTCAGAGGGCGCAATGGCGGCGCACAGCAGACTCCATTTTCCATGGGCAGCACTGCAAAGACAAGCAGCACGGTCACCAGCTCTTCCTTCAGGCGGGTAGCACCCAATGTTCCTTTTTTTTTTTTTTTTTTTTACTTTATTTTTGGGTTTTTCATCGATAACCTTCATCATAGAGTGCATTATAGTTACACCTTACAGGCTATGCTCACAATATATGTGTATAGTTGGATCACCGGCACATACATCACAATATGGCAATATAACATCAACATTAGACATTTAAATAGTGCAATCAATTATACCTTGTATCATGGGAAGATGTCAAAACATTGAATTATATCCCATGAGAGACGGGGTTATCACATTATCAGTACGTTGAAATAGAAAGTGTTCTCCAAATGTAGGTTCTGACGAAGAGGTCTCTTAGTAGGAAGGTCTAGTGTCCGGTTGTAAAAACATTTTCCACCCTCCCAAGAGCCTGCCCAAGGTGGCTTCCATAATACCCCGGACTACCTGAAGACAACCCACGGCTGTTCATATGGTGTAGAGTATCTCTCTGAGACGGCAAGGGGGGAACTTAGACCGGTGATCTCTCTTCGGTATCGGTATTATCTTGGGATCGGTAACCTCGCAAAGGGGCCCATATATCGCCGGGCCGTGAAGTTGTTGGCAACAATTCAGAATATTTGTTTAACTGTTCTTGGCAATAAGTTAGATCAGGTAGCCAGTCCGTAAATTTAGGGGCCCTGCCCCTGCCCCATCGACACGCAGTTCTTCGTTTTGCCACTAGGAGAGCCAGCGCAACAAACTTGCGGTGTGCCGCCTGTAGGGGCTCTACGTACCCTAAGAGTGCCAGAACTGGGGAGAGAGTTATTTCAGTGTGAATCATTTTGGACAGTGCAGCTAGTACCTGAACCCAGTAGAGTTGGACTGCATCGCATGTCCACGCAAGATGTAAGAAGTCAGCTCCTGGAGCATGGCATCTATCACAGTTGTCAGTGGTGCGAAGTTGAAGTCTACACAGTCGGGCCGGGGTGTAATACAGGCGATGTAAGAACTTATAGTGTATAATTCTATGTCTACTGCTAGCAGAGATGCGTTCTGTTTGCTGAAGGCAAAATGCCCATTGCTTGTCAGTAAGGGGCCTGTCCAGCTCTAGGTCCCATTTCAGTTTGGCTGCCAAAAGCGGATAATCTATGTGTGTATGCACTGTCCTATATATTGTCGACACCAGCCTGCAAGGGTTGTCAGTTTGGAGTATAAGCTGTAAAGGAACTAAGGCCATAGGTTCATTTGGAAAGTCAGGTGTAAGTGCTTTCAGTCCTTGACGGAGCCTAATGTATAGAAAAATTTCAAGCGGAGATGGTTGTATGCCTTCATACAAATGTTCCATGGAGCGAAACGTACCATTGTGATAGAGGTCCCACCAGGTTACTACATGAATCCTGTGGAGCAGTTTGCAGAATCCCGTTTCCTGCAATAAGGGCATATTTGGGTGGTAGGCCAGTGGCAATAATGGGGCATAGAGCATTGCCACTTCCAGTCGGGTCCATGCGGTAACTGTGCTTAGTACTGTTGTGGGCGTTTTGTCCCTGCCGGGTACCACAGCGTAGAGTGCACCTTCTATTGGGATAGGATGGGCTAGCCAGTGCTCAGCGGCGAGCTGGGGCATATATCTAGGTTGATGAACCCAGAAATAGGCATAGTGAGCTTGAGCTGCCTGATAATATAGTTCCAAATCCGGTACACCAAAACCGCCCTGGGTATAGGGCCGAATCGGGGTGTCCCATTTGAGACGGGGGGACTTCCCGCCCCATACAAGTTTAGTGAGCTCTGAACGGAGCTGTTGGAAAAAGGACCTGCCAGGGTAGAACGGAATATTCAAAAAAAGGTAAAGTAGTTGTGGGAGGATCACCATTTTGATCAATGGTGTTCTACCTGCCATAGAAAGAGGCAAGGTAATCCAACGTGTAACATTATCAATAATGCGATTCATAGTAGGGCCATAGTTGGCACGCAGTAGCTCATCTCTATCCTTTTCTGTGTGTACCCCTAAGTATTTAAAATCTCCATCACTCCAGGCAATAGGATAATCCACGTCAAAGCGTGCTGTGGAAGGCGTAAGCGGAAATATGCAAGATTTACCCCAATTAATTTGAACACCTGAGAGTCTACCAAATTGTATGAATTCCCTAAGAATGGGGTTTAGGTTGTCACTCGGGTCGCGTATATACAAAGTGATGTCATCAGCATACATCGATATTAGTATTTGCCGTTGAAAACTACGTAGTGCACTATCTCTATGATGTTGTCGCAGTTTGGCGGCCAAAGGTTCCGTAGCTATCGCGAATAGGAGAGGCGAAAGGGGACACCTCTGCCTGGTCCCTCTGGTGATGGGGAATGCCTCAGACAGTCTGCCATTAATAAGTACTCTGGCCATCGGGCGCTCATAAAGGAGCCGGATCCAGGAGATGAAAATCGCTGGAAAGCCAATCTTCTCCAAGACTCGAAACACATAATCCCACTCAAGGGAATCAAATGCCTTAGTGGCATCGAGGAAGACGGCCGCCATTGGTTCGCCTTCATGCACTGAGTTGATGACTGAGAAAAAGGTACGCAAATTATGAGAGGTGGCCCTGTCAGGCACAAATCCGGATTGATCAGGTAGTATCAGGGTAGGGAGCAGAAGGCTGATACGGTTAGCAATAAGTTTGGCAAGTACCTTAACATCACAATTCAGCAATGAGAGCGGACGGTAAGAGTCACATTTGTTTGCAGGTTTGCCGGGTTTGAGTAATGATGTAATAAGTGCAATCCTCATAGACGGTGGCAGATGGCCTACCTCAAGAGCGTCCTCATAAACCTCACGCAACACTGGGGCCATAAAGTCAATGTAGGTTTTATAAAATTCTATTGGGATTCCATCTAATCCTGTGGCTTTCCCTGATCTCATACCCAAAATTGCTTCTCTTACTTCATCTAATTCAAAGGGCGTACTAAGAAAGGCCCTTTGGGCATCGCTAAGCCAGCCCAGGGAGACGTCAGCTAGGTAATCCTGAAGCCGAAGTTCTCCCACTCTAGAGGAAGTGTATAATGTGCTGTAATGTGACACAAAGGAGTTGAGGACTTGTGTAGTGTCTCGAACCACCACACCGTCTGGGTCTTCGAGTTCTAGTACAATATTGGGTGCGCGTGCCAGTTTAATCGTGGAAGCCAAGGCCTTTCCTGGTCGCTCGCCTTCGCCATAACGGCGAGCGGTCCAGTACTTGCCTCTAAATTTCGATTCCCTTGTGGCTTCAGCAGTGTATTCGGAGACTTTTTCTCGTACCCTCAGGAGGACGGAGTCAGTGGGAGCAGTAGCCAATAATGTTTCTAGGCTTTTAAGATCTTTTTCCAAGGACATTAGTCGGGCAACAATGGTCTTTAAGATCCCAGCCCCTTTAGCAATGCAAATCCCTCTTAACGTCACTTTGAATGCGTCCCAAATAGTTTCAACATCTCTGACTGAATCTTTATTTCTCCTGAAAAAATCCAGACATTCATCTCGAAGTTCCTCTTGAAAGGTGATGTCTAGTAACAACGTGGGTTGCATCCGCCAAGCAGTTGTGGGGGGGCCTAGGTCCGCTGAGCGCAGTGTAATTCTCACAGGGGAGTGATCCGAATATGTTCTTGGGAGGTGCTGTGATCGAGCAAGCGAGGTATAAAGTTGCGGCGTTAGGAATATATAGTCAAGTCTGGCCCATGAGCGTGCTTGTGCTGTAAAATGTGTGCCCTCCTTCATATCCACGTGGAGGCGTCTCCAGGCGTCTACCAAACTGTGGTCCGTAATTACAGCACGCAGTTCCGCTCGCGCTTTAGTGTAATGTTGTGGGGCTGGGTGTGACCTGTCCAGTGTAGGATCTAGTGTGGTATTAAAGTCTCCTCCCCAAATGAGGTGGTGTGGTCCCGTCCCCACAATCGCCGCCCATCGTTCAGTAAAGAACCCCGGGTCATCAACGTTGGGACCGTAGCAGCATACCAATGTGACCGCTATGTGCCCTAGTCTACCCCACATCATGCAGCATCGCCCCTGAGAGTCCACCTTGGACCCGGCCATGACAAAGGGTGTGCCTCTCTTTACCAAGATTGCCGTGCCCCTAGCGTATGTAGAGAAAGACGAGAACGCAGTGTGGATCGCCCATCAGTTTGCAAAAGTGTGAGTGGTTTGCGTCCTGAAGTGGGTTTCCTGTAGAAAGGCTATGTGTATTGAGTGGCGATCCAGGTACGATAGAACCTGCCGCTGTTTCCTGGGATCTCCAAGACCTCTTACATTCCAAGTTAAAATATTTAGGTCAGTGTCCCCCATGAGTGGTGTATAGCCTCATCTCCCAAAAAGTCAGTCGCCGATGGCAAGTGACTAATCACTCTGAATCTTAGCATGGTATGTGTGCCGGTGTCCATAAATAGCCTGATGCTTGTGTGTGTAACTTGCACTGTGAGAATGCCTTCTCGCATACAACCACAAAATCCTGTTGTGTCAAGATTTAGCAACTCGTCGGTAGGTTTTGTGTCTAACATTAGTACATAACATTGTAACCAAACAGTCCCCCATTCCCCATTATGCAACAACCCCAACTGTCCGGCGCTAGAAGCTGTTAAAAAGTCAATTACATCAATTCGATATATCCCATCGAACCCTGCGCAAGGTACCACCCTCTCTCCTTCCCATATCGCAGAACCTCAGAAAACACTATTATAAGCAGTGCGATGAGTCTGACACGATATTGTGTAAGATACCACCTCCCACCCTCCCAGCATCACCATGCCCCACAGTGTATTCAGACAGATATCAAAATGCAAGATGTATCAGCATTCAAGGTGAAAGTAAAGCATACATTAGTTGCCGCGGTCCGAAAGTGCTGGAGCACGCATCGCCAACAGACAATTGCAGTTATTGCAATAAGGAGTCCAAGAAAGCAAGGGAAGTTAGCACCAAGGTCCCATTTCGCTCCAATCAGCGCGTTACCACCCCCCTCCCACTGAAGCAGCCACAACTTGCCAGTAGCCCCATCCCACCCCCCATCCTTAACAATTCCAAAACAACCCAACATTTGCATCACTGTCAACAAGTGCAATGGGGTATTCCCTTCGGGGTGCAACCTAGTCGCGCACATAGCCACCCCCCACACCTTGCCCATCGTCATGTTCGGCCACATTGGGGCGTAATCAAGGTAGTGGGGGGGGGGGGGTGCCTGGAATACTTTACCACCATAGTCCAGTGCTCATCCGGTGACCTCCAGCCAGCAAGCGAAACGTCCACCAAGTAGGTCCTTCCAGGGGACTCGAGATGGACGTTCATGGCATAGAGCAGTACTCAGGCATGTAGTGTCTAATATTACTCATCTTCATTTGCCGAGTGGAAATCTTCTTGTCTGTCTTCACCATTGCGCCTGTTCCCAGCACGTTCTCGTTTTAGTTTCTTCACAAAGTCTTCCACCTGCTGCAGGCTTGCAAAGAAGTACTGTTTAGCTTGATGTGTCACTTTCAATTTAGCTGGTTACAGTAGTGCATAGTCCACTTGTAGTGCTTGGAGCTTCTTCTTGACGTCCAGGAATTTACGACGCTGTTCCTGCACCACCGGGGTGAAGTCCGGATAAATGGAGTAGCTGACCCCCTCACACGTAAGTGTGCGGTTGGTGCGTGCCGCCCTCAATGCTGTATCACGATCTCGATAATTCAGGAGTCTCGCAATGATGGGTCGTGGCGGGGCTCCAGTATTAGGCCTCGGCCCCAGTGACCGGTGCGCCCTTTCAACAATAAATTGTTTGGAGAATGCTTCAGGTCCAATCGCCGCAACAAGTATCTTCTCCACATAGTCCTCCATGCGCCCCGTGTTGGTCGATTCCGGCACTCCTATCACGCGAATGTTATTGCGACGACTTCGAGCTTCCAACTCCTCATTCTTAGCAGCTATGATCCTGAGAACATTGTCCATTCTTGCAAGTTGCGTCGTGTGGGTGGCCGTTGTGTCATCATTCTCGGATATGTGTCATTCAGTTGCGGTGATGCGCTCTTCGTGAACCTCCATTTTTTGAACCATGGCGTCCATTCTCGATGACATCCTGTCAACTTTGTCCACTATAGTGGCGAACCCCTGCCGCATTTCCTGCATCATCTGTTGCAGTTCGGACGCAACAGGGTTGGAGCCAGTTTCCGTCGCTGAGAGGGTCTGAGAACTTCCCGCCTCTTGTGTGCTTCGTAGTCCCTTCTTGGACGTGATGGAATCAATCGATATTTTGGGCTGCCGATTGTCTGGTTTGCCCATGACCGGCCTCTTGTAGGGACTTGACGCAGATGGTAAGATACGCTTGTCACGGTTGTCGCGGAGTGGGCTGGAGACCGTATTCATTAGTAAGAGCCACTCGCCATGCAGCCCCTGAGGTTCCGTGACGGTTCCGTGACGACTTGAACCCGTGTTTTCAAGTTTGTCGGAAATACCTAATATTGGTATCAGTGAACCGCAAATGATCCATTTAGTATATCCTAGTGTTTTCGCTACGATATGAGCAAGAGCACTTCTTCCATTGACATATTTCTGATATACCCATGGCATCCATCTTAGATCATGGCCGCCATTTTGTGTTTCCTTGCCCTCACATATGCAATAGCCTCTGATCACTTCATTCACTCCACTTTGATTAAGGACACGTAGCCTTAGCCGGAGATTCACCTCTTACATGACACGTGCACCTTAAACCAGATCACGCTGTAGCTGCATGACTCGACAAAGGCTGCCTCCTCTGCCCGAGGCCAGTCCTGCCAAACTGGTCTTCGTGTCCATTGTACCTGATCATGATTAGGCGGCCGAAGCCGGTAGCCTTGCCCATTTACAACCCACAAACATCCCTTATCCCACTTTTCTATCTTCCACACCTGGCTCTGTTTCTTTCTTTCTGAATCTTTATTAGGGGGAGGTAACGAACTTTACGATGAGGCGGTCCGGGTCCTGAATGCAATATTGACAGGGAATTGTGACAAACTAGTGGGAACCCCTCTCTTCGCAATGTTTGGCCTCAGATATTATCGACGGTTCCTGTGTAACACCAAATATTTATTGTTTTAGACACAAAGGTTTTGGGAATGTATTACATGTAAAGAATTTGCCCCTAGCATAAAAAACCGTATATAAGGAGCAGCCCTCTTTGTACAAATCGAACAGGCTCCTAGTCTCTGCCCGTGTGTAGATTCTGTGACTTCTGTGTCCCTGCAGTAATAAACCTTTGGTCTTTGACGCCACCATCGAGAAGCCCGTGTTTCTGTTCATTTGTGCACCAAGGCAGGTGGAACTCCGGGGTCTTTGGGTGTTGTACCCTGACACCTCTGGACGGAACCAAAAAGTCCAGAACTCCAATTGGCGCCCAACGTGGGGCGACGTCATTCGGTACCGGTCCAAAAGCCTGAAGAGTTCGAGAAGCTTCGTGTGAAGATTCCTGAGGGAGGCGCCCCACTTCATCGATCCCGGCATATCGCAAAAGTGGCCCGAAGTTCTCTTCCACGAGGGTTTCCCGTTCAGGACGGCTGCAGTGGGCCGTTGCCTTGACCGTCGCCCTGTCTTGGACCCGAAGTGGTGCAGTCCTTAGTACGGCGAAACGTGACGGGTTTCTCCTTGGTGACGTCTTCAGTGACTCAGTTAAGTATTTAGTGATAGCTAGCTGGTTACTTTTGTGAGGATTGTTAAAATCCTTGATCGGTTCTTGGTTTGGTTTGGTTTTGTCAGATTATCACTGGTTGTTCTAGTTACGATAATCTATTTGGTTTAGTTTTGGGTATCGATACATCAGTTCGTTTTGGTAGGCCTAAGTTCTTGGTTCGAGTGCACATATTTGTTCCGTGTTTGTTTGTTTTTGTGTTCCGGACTGAAAATGGTAAGTCGGAAAATGTTGTCTTGTTTTAGTTGCAACAGTGACTCGCGATTGGAGGACTCTTGTCTGGTTCCTCCGATTGGGACTCCTCTATATGATTTATATTGCAAATATGGCGTGGGTCCTATAACTTATAATGAGATATGGGTCCGCTATTGTAAGAAGGATGGTGTCCTTAGTTGGCCACTGCATGGTAGTTTTGAACAAGAGATTCTCGACAATTGCCTAATGCGTATGTGCTTGCAGTAGTGACGATGGCACATGGAGTAGCGCATATAAGTTCTAAAGGGATATGTAAGATGTTGGCTCCGGTCTGGAAGAATGAGGGAATCAGTAAGTGTGCAGAGAGAGTGGTGAAAAATTGTATGGTGTGCTTGATGCATAATCCTGGCAAGGGAACTCCAACTCCAGCTGGTCATTTCGCTCCTCCTTCCTGCCCCTTTGAAGTGATTCAGTTAGACTTCATTCACATGGAACGCTGCAACAATTTAAAATACGTCCTGGTGGTAGTTTGTGCTTTTTCCAGGTGGATAGAAGCATACCCACTAAAGGACAACACTGCCCTATCAACTGCCAAAATTCTTCTCAAGGAATTTTTCCCTAGGTATGGAATGCCACGGATTGTATGGTCAGATAACGGAAGTGAGTTTATAGGGAAAGTTATGCAGAGTGTGTGTGCTGGTCTAGGATTGAAACAAAAATTCCATAGTGCAAACCATCCCCAATCTGCTGGTTTAGTCGAGGGTTACAATGGCACTCTGAAGCTTAAGATAGCCAAAATACAAGCATCCACAGGTTTAGCTTGGCCAGACGCACTTCCTTTGGCCTTGTTATCAACGAGAGCAACAGTGCATTCTAGAATAGGGCTTTCTCCATACGAGATTGTATTTGGCCGCCCGGCAAATATCTGGGGTGTGCCAAGGCCTAAACAATTTTGCTCCGTTGAATATCCTATGTTGATAGATTACCTTTACGACTTGACTGCTAAATTGAGTCTTATTCATCAACAGGTCTTCGATGCTTTGCCAAAACCTCCGGAGAGTCCAGGGCATCAGCTGAAACCCGGCGACCACGTGGTGGTCAGAAACTTCGCGAGGACAAAGAATCTTCAGCCTCGCTACATCGGCCCCTTCCAGGTCCTGCTGGCAACGAGGACAGCCGTACGTGTCGCTGGCCGAAAACACTGGATTCACGCTTCTCACGTAAAGCGTGCTCCGTTGCCACTGCCTTACGACGACTGGGTGAAGAAGGGAATTGGTGCCTCCGAATCTGAAATCACTCCGAAGTTTATCCCTTTCAGCGATGCCGATTTGATTACTGACACTTTGAAACTTGACTCTCCTCCTGAAAAGACTCCTTTGAACACTGAACATTTGTCTCCAGCATCAGAAGAAACTTTGCTATCTGCGAACTTAAACTCTGCAACAGCTGCTAGTAATACACTATTTTCCGATCAAACAGTACCAGCGAAACAGAAATACAACCTTAGAAGCCATAAAAAGGACAAATAAAGCAGGCAACTGCATACTGTGATTTTGATATATATATATATATTGAACTTTTGCCTTCAGCCAGGAAGTTTGCTATTGTTTATTGTTTTTAAAATTGCCTTGCCGTCTGGGTAGCCGTAGGGTCGTGGCTGTGTGCCTAGTTTGAATTTGCAGGGGTCTGACACAAGGTCGATCTTTCTGTTGGTTCTGGGAACTCCCAGGGCTGATAGAGGCATTTTCATCTACGTACACATCATCAGTGGTCGCGAGCGGATTGTAGAAGATGGAGCTTCCTGCGCTGCAACGAGAAAATGTGATTTACGTTCGCAGAAACAGACTTAATAGAATTCTTCACAGCAAATGTTTCTTGATGCAATGTGCCGTTACATTTTTGATTGTTTTAGCAACATTGGTGGGTGGAATCGTCTTTAGCATAAATTTGATTTTTGTGCCAGTTTCTACAGTACCTCCCCTTGATTCTGCTATTTCTACTGTTTCTTCTATACACTCTTTTCACTCGTTTCCAGAACATGAGCAAGTCAGACGCTCAGAATTTACCAACAACACTTTTGTACAGCTCTTGCACCAACACCAACTGGTAGTTAACACTACAGACTGCTGGGTGTGTGGCTTGATACCTCACACTATGGATAAAGGTATTCCCTATTTGGTTTTGCCTTACAGCTATAATGGATCATTTCAGGCCTTCCAAACCATCTTTGCTTATGCCCTTGAAACCTATCCTCCACGTCCACCACGTTCCACTAAATATAACTCTGCTAACAAAGCTTTAGTCCAGGGAATTATTGACATGGTCAAGGACGTCAATAATACTCCATCATACCCTAGAGACGAATTGCGAGTATATTTAAGTTGGAATACTTCAGAGTATCGCCTTAGTTTAGGAGAAAGCAAGCGTAAAAGCTCAACTCCAATCTGGGTCGTACCTCACCGAGGTCAGGTCTGTTTGCAAGGTAATGGGAGAAATCCGAGAGCTCAGCTAGGGAGGAGTGAGTGCGTAGAGACTTATGTGTTTCCGGCTAACTCTTCCCCTGCCTTTCTCACTGCTAGGGGTACCTATTTCATTTGTCGAGACAGAGCTTATACATGGTTGCCTGCCGACTTTTCAGGATCATGTTATATTGCTCGATTATTGCCTCCGACATACACTGCTTCACCTGATTACCACAGAACAAGAGTAGCGAGAGGTGTCTTCAGCAAGGAAGATACCGCTGGTCAGGAAGCCGGAGATTTCTTCAAAGGCTTCCTTCCGTTCTGGGGACCTATGGCCAATAGTAGAAACATACGTCAGCTAACACGGGTAGTTGAATCTACTATTACTGAAACTGCTGGTGCCCTTAGCAATCTGACAGCTGAGCTTCAGGCGGATAGGCTCATGACGTTGCAGAACCGTATGGTTCTAGACGTTATACTTGCAGATCGAGGTGGGGTATGCAGAATGATCCAATCGAGCTGCTGTGTCTTTATTCCTAATAATGCTCCAACAGTCTATGAGGCGATCTCTAAGTTGCACAAGATTTCAGACTCCATACATGTAGACAAGGGAAACTGGTCCTTCATGGAGTGGTTTTGGACTCTGATCTCAGCGTGGGGATGGAAGGTTCTAATGGTCATTGGTGTCATCCTAGTATTCCTATTCTCATGTTGTCTGATTATCCAGTGTGGTCCTGCTCTGTGTAGTCTTTGTGCTACGACTTGTCTCAGAAAACCACCTGCGTTTGGAGAAAAGACACGAGAAAGGATGATGATACAACAACATGTCACTGACCTGATGAGCATAGAACTAGATTCTGACATAGACTAAGTAATTGCCTATGTAAGGGCAAAAGGAGGGTCTGAGGTTCCGTGACGGTTCCGTGACGACTTGAACCCGTGTTTTCAAGTTTGTCGGAAATACCTAATATTGGTATCAGTGAACCGCAAATGATCCATTTAGTATATCCTAGTGTTTTCGCTACGATATGAGCAAGAGCACTTCTTCCATTGACATATTTCTGATATACCCATGGCATCCATCTTAGATCATGGCCGCCATTTTGTGTTTCCTTGCCCTCACATATGCAATAGCCTCTGATCACTTCATTCACTCCACTTTGATTAAGGACACGTAGCCTTAGCCGGAGATTCACCTCTTACATGACACGTGCACCTTAAACCAGATCACGCTGTAGCTGCATGACTCGACAAAGGCTGCCTCCTCTGCCCGAGGCCAGTCCTGCCAAACTGGTCTTCGTGTCCATTGTACCTGATCATGATTAGGCGGCCGAAGCCGGTAGCCTTGCCCATTTACAACCCACAAACATCCCTTATCCCACTTTTCTATCTTCCACACCTGGCTCTGTTTCTTTCTTTCTGAATCTTTATTAGGGGGAGGTAACGAACTTTACGATGAGGCGGTCCGGGTCCTGAATGCAATATTGACAGGGAATTGTGACAAACTAGTGGGAACCCCTCTCTTCGCAATGTTTGGCCTCAGATATTATCGACGGTTCCTGTGTAACACCAAATATTTATTGTTTTAGACACAAAGGTTTTGGGAATGTATTACATGTAAAGAATTTGCCCCTAGCATAAAAAACCGTATATAAGGAGCAGCCCTCTTTGTACAAATCGAACAGGCTCCTAGTCTCTGCCCGTGTGTAGATTCTGTGACTTCTGTGTCCCTGCAGTAATAAACCTTTGGTCTTTGACGCCACCATCGAGAAGCCCGTGTTTCTGTTCATTTGTGCACCAAGGCAGGTGGAACTCCGGGGTCTTTGGGTGTTGTACCCTGACACCACTGGACGGAACCAAAAAGTCCAGAACTCCACCCCCTTTTTGTAAATACGGTGAGATTTGTGAGGAGCTAGAATAATCCTGTGACAGTAGTGAGCACCCAGACAATAGTCTAAGTTGGGAGAGTAGCCACAGCACAGGTAGTGGTCGCGGGCAGGAGGCTGATCGAGGTTAAGGGACGCTTCACTTATTATCAGTTCCTCTAGTCAAGGATGCAGGGACGCATAGTGATCGGCAGCAGTCTAGGCGTGCGATGCAAGTCACCTCCCTGTATCAGCAAGCATCTCCCATGGCACACGTAGGGGATAGTAGGAACACGGGGGCCCAAAAACTGTAGATTAATGCCATATAGCGCTTATTTCGGCCACCAGAATGCCGCAGAAAGGCGGGCGATCTCTCAGGTCCCAGCCGGCAAGACAGAGGTCTATAGCTCCTCAAGACGCGGCTCTCCAGGCGCGGGGTAGTGGTGATTGCCCAACAGCCGCTAATTATTTGCAGTACCTGCTGCAGGGGAGGGGGGTCGACAGCCGATGACAGCCCAGCAGGACGCCGTCTCCATCAGCCAAGGGCCCCACGATGTCTCCCAGTCCCTCCGGGGTGCGCAGTTATTAGGCCTCGGTGTGGGATAGAAGGGAGGGCGGCCCAGCAGCCAGGGTCCGTGCCCCTATCTGTAGCATCTGGGTATAGAGCGGGTCAGTGCTGAGAGTCAGTGACCAGAGGTCAGGATGGGCAGGTGTACTCGCATGGCAGTGTCGTGCAGTAATTTCCACGCAGTATGGCCGTTACTCTCCTAGGCCATTCGTCTCCCGCTATGAACAGCGCCCCCGCGCCGGCAGCAGCAGCTGCGAGTCAGGACAACAGGTGCGCAGCTACTGGCGGTAGTATCGCCACAGGTTTCTCCCGGATCATTCGGAGGGTCCTACCTGGACTCGGCTCCGTCAGAAAGCCGCTCCACCGGAGTGTTCGTTTTGGGGCCTGTTCGCCATGTGGTGCGCCGCGGTCTCTCGTAGGCTGCCGATTCCACCAGTCCCTCCAGTCGATTCTGGGCTCGGCTCCGGTCGAAAACTCCGGACGTAGTAACTTCAAGTCGTAGGGCGCTGAAAGTTTCACCGAGGCTGCATAGCTGTAGTCTCCTTGTCCGAGAGTGGTCAGGGCGAGCAAAGGTGGTGGAAAAGGAGGATAAATACTGGATTTTGTATCCAGGCTGCAGGAGCCTCACATAGGTGCGGCCATACTGCTAGTGCGCCCTCTGGCGCCCCCTAGTGCCCAATGTTCCTGGGGCGCAGGTCAGGCACCAAGTTCAAAATCAAGCCCTTGGAGATTGTTCCCAAAATGCACAAATGGATTTAAAAAAGTACTTCAGTCTTTTCTCCTCTCTCCTTCTTGCAGCAAGGCACCCACCACAGGCCAGTCTCTCAGGCTAGAGACAGTAGTCCTCCATGCAGCTTTCCCAGGTCCTTCTCTTCGGGCAGAGTTTCTTCTTGGCGTAAACAGGATCTGATTTCCTAGGAGCAGGGCTCCTACTTTTATACACCAAATCCTTTGTTCTTTCAGGCCAGGGGGGCATTTGCATAGTCCAATTCAGCTCTGGAGCACTTTGTTTTGCAGACTCTGGCTTCTTCTTTCAGAGAGCAGGGCAGGGACATTATCCTAGCAGAGGCGGGCTGAAATGGTTAGGCAAGCAAATACTAACTTTCTAAAAGTAGTATTTGCAAACACAGGATATTAAAATAAACTTTACTAAAAGAAGTATTTTATTATTCTGAGTTCAGGCATACTAAACTTGACTTTCTACCATGCTCTCTGAGTCTGTTAGGATTATAGAGTGTAATAATTCCAGCAGTCCATTCTGGCCTATGGAGAGCAGGTAGCCTTACAATAGTGAAAAACGAAAATGGCTGTAATTCACTATTAGGACATGCCACACACATCAGGGTTTGTCATACCTTATGCTTACAATACACCCTGCCCTTGGGCCTACCATAGGGGTGACTAATATGAAGTTAAGGGAATGTTTAGGGGCTGGCAAGTAGGTGCACTTGCGCAGCCAGCATGACTGTACCTGACTGCACACAGGTTATGCAATGGCAGACCTTAGACACATTTTACTAGGCCGCTTCTGTGGGTGGCACAACCAGTGCTGCAAGCTCAACAGCAGCATTTGTATTTACGAGCCCTGGCACTCCTGGTGCACTTTACTGGGGACTGACAGTAAACCAAATAAGCCAATCATGGACACCAATCAATGTAGACACTTTCCATAGGGAGCACTTGTGAGGTTCCGTGAATTCCGGACCCGTGTCATAAACATCGTCGAATCATGACGATTTTGGAATCAGTAGACCGAGAATGACGAGTATACTATATACAAGTATTTTCGGCATGATCGAGCAACGTGATCACCATGAAACCAGAGTTTCCGTTCTGAACCCTCGGGTTCCATTTTGTGTACGGCAGCCATTTTGTGGTTGCCCTCACATAGGCCGATGATTAAGGCTGAACGAGTCTTAGGGACACGTACACATTCAGCTGACTTCTGTGTGACCTGGACAAACTGACTCCACTGCCCAAAGCCAAACCTGTTCGGTCAGTTCCTTTCCCAGTGGCCGATCAAGATTAGGGAACAAGGCACGGCATACCATAAACCTGTCATGTGCTTATCTAGGTTCCTGATCGATACTGTGACCTTATGCCCCTATTCGGCCATAAAGCCCTTTGTTCCCTATATTGGCATAACCGTTCAAGTACGATTTTCTGTAAAGTCATCTCTGGCCTCACACGAGCAGAGCCACAGAGCCACATTCCAGCATGACTCTCTGCTACTTCCTTTGCGACCAATTAGTGCAATGACAGAGCAGCAGTCACTATCTGATATTCCTAGATAACACTCCGAGTTCTTCAACAAGATAAAAACTTAGCAAACCTGGAAATCCCCGCTTGCTATGTTTTGATTAGTAATAGAACTCTAATGAGCAACTGATAGCTGCCACTTCCTAGTGACATCTTTAATTGACGTCTTATGTCCAGCAAACTTGCGTCAAACCCGGCACCTGTCAGGTATAAATATTACCAACATTGCCTTAAGCAATGCGAAGCTGTGAGCTGTTAGCTGTGAGCTACTGTTGCTGATGCCAGCTGCCTGCATGACCCCGTGTTGGTAAAAACTAGCACTCTGTCGCTGCAGCCTGCTATCCTGTGGTGGTGAAGCTACTGATTACCATTATCGCCGCTACAGCGCGACCTATGGTGCAGTACGCTTGAGGAGCCGTGCAGCCGTCCTCTGCGAAGACATCCAGCCCAGCTGCCCGCGGACGCTGTCACCCCTCCTTCCTCGACGCGCTGAGAGAAGCCGCTGCATTTCTCGTGCAGAGAAATCCAGTCCCGGCGCTTCCGGTTTACCCTCGCGGGTGACTGGGATATCGAGAGAGACCCCTGAAGGAGATACCAATCCTCCATCATTCTATTCAGAGGTATGGTGTTGACTAAACCCTTAGACGAGAATTCTTGAAACAAACCTTGGCAAAACCAACTTAACTTAAGCTACTTACTTACTCCCCCTTCTCACGTGTTAGGCTTAGGTCAGGCACACTGGGGTAGGCTTAGTTAGAAGCACCAGTTGAGTATGTTAGCCTAATGTATATATGACTGTATATATGTTTTATTACTTTTAAACCATTGTATGGCTAAGAAACCATATCAATGCTTTTACAGTTCTATTTCGCTATTCTTATCTTACTGTACGTACTTTTTATAATAACAGTTATTGCAATTGTGGCAATACATTTCTCTTGTACGAGACGAAAGACTGTTCAATAAATGTTAACCTTTATTGATACACGCCCGTCTCTCTATTCTCTACATACTGTGAAAGTAAACTGCACTAGACTGACTGAGTGAAATCTATGTCTATTGTTTCACACGACCCTAGAGATCGACTCTTGATCTGAGGAGCAAAGTTGTCATGTTGCACGGTTGTTGGAAAACTGAATCCCTTCTTGTCTGTGCCAAGGAAGCTGATCACTTCCTATGCAGAGAAGAAAGTTTCCAGTGACCTCTGAGCTAGTTGGTAACACAACCCAATTAAGTTTAGCATAGTCAGTGGAGGCCTGGAATATAGCCAGTTCCACGTCGATACTACTGTTTATGTTATTCCAATGCGCAGGGCCTAGTGGGAAACTAGGAACTACACTACATGGCGCCCAACGTTTGGTAAGGCGATAAACTAACGCAAGACTTATAGAGTAACTCAGTCGTGCATATTTCACACCCCTTTCTCCCGTAAATACTCCAATAGACGTCTGGAGTGGGTGAAAGGTTAAAATCCGCCCGACCTTAGTAGGAAGAGATTCCTATGTAAAGCTCTGGTTTATTCAACGTTGAAGGATACAGTGTTCCAAAATATTGTGCATCTAATCTTTGTCTCCTTGGAGACCCACTCTGCAAAAACTGCATTTATACAATGTCAGTAGAAAACAACGGCACCACTGGGGCCGCAGTAGATGCGACTCAGCAAGGTCCCGAATACACAGACCCGGATGCTATTATCATCCCGGTCCAGTTAAGAAGATCTATAACTTTAAAACTTATAGAAAACGGACTGACACCTCAGGGTGGTACAGTAATTTTCGTGATAGAGGCTCACGAGTATCGGCAGACAGAGGTATTCTATTCATGGATAAACTTTCCAGCGGTAAACGCTATAACACAAGAGTTTCACTATTACAAAATAGAGGAACCTCCGGGAGAGTACGCTCCTTTCGAGGAGATTGAAATCCCACTTAAATTTCAAGAGCACCTGCTCTGGTTTAATGGCGCCCTAAAACACAATGATCACATAACTAGGCTCGGTCCACTAGGTAGACCAGGAGCCACGTGGCCGGTTCTAGCCAGCTACACACCACATCCTGACATTGCAAAAATGTCTAGAGAAGAGCTGTTAGCACAGCTAAACACATTAATAAAAATACATAGGCAATTAGTCCAATATGTAATACGGACTGCAACAGTCCAGCCAGCTGTTAATACACCACAGCTGACCCCTCATCAGGGGAACACAAATAAAATTACACCACAGAACATACAGTCATGTCTTGGTAAAACACCCGTAAAACGGGAACAAATTCCTTTCTGGTTAGCCCAGAAAATCACTCAAATAGAGGCAGTATTTCCTGATACTACCCCTATTGAGAAACACAGAATCTTGACCATCTGCCTTCCTATGGGAATCGCACCACACGTGGAGGACTGTGACACTTGGGGTACAGTCTTTGCTTCCATTTACACAAAAACACACGGTGTTCCGTCTATGGCGGTAATACCAGACGTGCTAAAACAGATTCAAAATGAATTCGGTCCAGAGCCCGCTTTAAATCTAGGTATGAAATTACTGAAAGACTTCAAGCAGGTCACGGCTATATTATTAGCCAACGTAAAGGGAGAAGCAGCATCTGTGGCGATTCGCCAGAAGTTGAGGGAAACAGATATAAAAGATCCTGTTGAGCTTGCAAAAATCATAGAAAAATGCTATGAAGAATTAGGTAGAGACAGCTTGGGTGGAAAACCAGTTAAGCCCCAACTTCTCGAAAATCCTGAAAAATTATTTATTAAAAATAATTTAAACACTCCTAAAAAGAGCTGGGATGGAAATAAACAATCCACTCCCAAGGAAAAAGTTTTCCAGTCCAGAGGAAGGTCTCCTCGGCGGAGGGAAAGAACTCCGACTCGAGAACGCCAGTCTCCCCAACGGGAGCCCTCTGAGAAAAGATATAACCTTAGAAATAGGGATAATATAAAAAAACCTGATAGATATCAAAGTATTGATACACGTCCCTCTCGATCTCTTCCACAGAATTCGGAAAGAAGAGGACGGTCAGACCCAGGAGAGCACACCAAGTCCAAAGACAAGGAACCTGCTCAAAATAAGAAATCTCAATTTCAGAAAAAGAAGGTAGCCAGTATTAGAGTAATCAACCATGCCGAGAATACTGAGGACACAGTTGAAAAACGGGGAGTGGGCATTGACAATGTTGGACAGTGCAGCAGAAATCAGTATAGCGCGCAAGATCTTGATGAGTCATCTGGAGACAGTGGACACGAATGAATACATTCAGGTTGAAACTGCCGACACCAGGCTTAGCGAGCCCCATAAAATATACGAAATAACATTGCGTATAGAGGGTGATAAGACTAGGAAAATTAAGGGTCTATTTTGGGATAAGCTCTCAAAAGGCTATGATATTCTGTTAGCTGAAAAAGATTGGCCCCCGGAGTTTGTCAGGGAGTGCCCTCGTGGCGAAGAAGTGATTATGCCTGCCTTCTCGAATCACATACCGATTCATAAAAAATACACATATGCAAGGAAATGGGCAGTAGCCCAGGCACCTGCATTGTATAAAAATCATGTAGGATGGGATTAGGATTCACCTCCTCACAAAATCCAACTAAAAAGTGAACCAACTGCCCAACGGCAGTATCCCATAAAGCAAGAAGCTAAAAAACAGGTCAGGGAGATCTTAGATCAACTTGAGTACCAGGGGGTGATTGAAACATGCACCTCTCAAATGAACAATCCTTTGTTTCCTGTCTCCAAGCCAGACAATTCATATAGTCTAGTTTTGGACTACAGACACCTTAATACATGTTGCAAAACTTTTGCAGTACAAAACTCGCATAGTGCAGCCCTAATGAATAACATAGTTAGGAAAAAATACAAAACGACATTAGACATTTCTAATGGTTTCTTTTGTCAAAACATTGCACCAGAAAGCAGATACTTGACCGCTTTCTCCGCATTTGGGTCACAGAAAAAATTCTGTCGTCTCCCACAAGGGTTCAAGAACAGCCCAGGACTATTCTCAGCTAGGGTAACAGAGTTACTACAAATCTATGATGATGATGCATTATCCTACGTAGATGATATTTATCTCACAGACGATGACTTGGATACTCACTTGAAAAGAGTGAACACCATTATACTTGGGTTCGCAGCAGAGGGTTACAAATTCAACTTTAAAAAGTCTCGAATTGCCCATCTGACAGTACTATTTTTAGGGTACGAATTATCAAGTGAAGGGAAAAGCCTAGCGGACAACTTCTTAGAGAAGTGCGCTGTACTCCAAGCTCCAAAAACGCTGAAGAATTTACAATCAATACTAGGTTTTCTGAATTTCGGAAGAACTTACATCCTAAATTACGCAGAGAGGGTTAAACCTCTCTACGAACTGATAAAACCTGATTTAAAACAAATCAATTGGACTCAAAAACACACAGAAATTTTGAGATCTCTGCAAACAGACATGTTAGCAAAAACAAAATTAGATACATGTGACAACACACGTGATCTCGTAATCCGAGTCATCCCAGGAAGATGCGGATTCACGTACCTAACCTCTAATGAGGGAGAAAAGGTACCTATTTCAATTAAATCTCACTTGTACACACAAGCAGAAAAAACATTCAGTCACACAGAAAGAACTGTGAACGCAGTGCAAATCGCATTAGCAAATGAAAGAGAACTAGCACACGGCAAAAGGATTAATATCCTTACAGCGGAATCCGCCTTCGAGGCGCTATTCAGCCCAGTAAACCTGCCTACTGTGTCACTGGATCCGAAATGGATACAGTGCATAGATTCTCTAGGAGCAGAAGACGTAAAATACTATTTCGCCCCGCAATACGAAGAACTGAATGATTTAGAATATGAAGAAGAATATCCTCTGCCAATCGAAATCCTGCCTCTCCCACAATACGCCTGTATAATCTATACAGATAGCTTTGTACAGCATTTCAATGTAGAGAGTAAATCCTACAATGCAGCATGTGCGATCATTAAATGTCGTTGGCTGTGCGGTAAAATCAAACCGAAAATAACAAAAACTGAATCAGTAAAGTACTGTTCGGTTCAGAGAACTGAAATCAGATCTTTAAAGATGGCGCTCGAAAATGCAGAACGCGAATTCCCCACACTTATAGTGTGCGATTCTCATTTTTGCGTCAATTCTTTCAACAATAAACTGCAGAGTTGGATCGAAAACGACTACAAAGATGACACAGGTGCCACAATAAAAGCATAAAAAGCTCTGGAACGAGGTAGCTCTTTTACACAAAGAACTACAAAAGACTCACGTGATTCACGCACAGAGTCTTCAACGTGATGGCGTTCACGTTGCAGGGAATTCATTGGCTAATACAGCCACCGCGGAAGCAACTAAACCGGCTTCCGTAGCCACAAAAAAGCGTACAGATAAGTATATAGACGGGGAAACCATGCTGGCAGTAAAAACGACCGTAAAAGGCGACTGTGCAGCACTACCCGTAAACTATCCACTCAATTATGCATACATAATCGATGCAAACTCCGTTCCTTTTGCTCGAATCCCTGGAGTGGGGGATAGAGTAATTCCAAACATGAACAGGAGAATATTTTTAATAGCAGACGCACACATGGGTTTGGGTCTAAGGCACAGAGAGATCAAGGAATCACTTACTGAATTACAATCAGTATTCTGGTGGCCGGGAATGAGTATAGAACAACAAATATATGCAAACAACTGTGAAAACTGCAATAGGGATCGCAGTAGCGAACCTTGCTACCGGCTACCAATCAGAAAGAGCGTAACGCTGCCTACACCCCGTCCTGCGTCCTATTAATAGTTAAAACGAAATGCATTTAAAAAATGAGGCCTCCAGCACTCGGCTGACGCCTAGAACTGTTATAAAAGATTAGCGAGTCCATATCGGCATACACGCAATTACCACGTTCCATTCTGACCAGGGTCCTGCTTTCAGCTCTCGAGCCTATAGGAGGGCCATGGCTAGCATGGGAATTGGGTTGCGGTATTCTTGTCCGTCATACCCCGGAAGGGAATAGTGTGGTAGAAAGAAAAAACCGGGACATAAAGCAATCTATAACAGCGAAGGTATTAGGTTCAGGCGCTGGGTGGGTCAAACATTTAATAAGTGTCCAGACTAGTCTTAACAACATGCCAAGAAATTCTCTAAAAGGTTTCAGCCCATACGAACTATTGTTCGGAATAAGAATGCGCGTTCAGGACCTCGATAGTCAGATGTCAGTGGTACAAAAAGAAACAAAGCAGTTTGAAGTAAAAGACCGTTTGGCTGTTTTACAGGAACTGAATGAAACAAGAAAATCATTAAGCAACATAAAGTTAAAGCAACAGCCAAATACCACTGACGAGGCACCACCCGCAACAGCCCCAGCAAGGCCTGTCTGGATTCCAAAGATTGGGGATCTAGTCAGAAAAAAGATCGCGGTGAAGAAGGAATTTGGGCCTTCTTACAGAAAAGCAGTACCTGTCTTGGCAGTCACCGGAACAAGATCAGTTGTGCTACCGCCCCTTGCTGGTAAAAAGGAGAACAGAGTCGTGTCCATCGATCTGGTAAAACCACAAGCATGTGGCCTATAATCAACAGTAGGCCCAGTGGACTCCCAAGAAACAACAGAATACCCAAACTTGCAACAATCCAAGAGGTTCAAACTGAAAGACTCATCACATTCGATCAGCCTGCAGTGCAAAATGAAGGACTATGCAATAATGCCATGGAACTCGTGCCTCTTGAAACACAGATTGAAACAGTTCGTCAAGAAACAACACCAGTCTACAATGATGTGGCATCAGAAAGTGCTACCGAGAGACAGATTGAAAGAACAATCCCATCAATTGACAGAACTGCCTCTGGTTATTTCATCAACTTCGACAACTTCTCTGAATATTTAAATGACCCGGAAGTGATGCCAGAAACAAAAAAGTATTCTAAAGAAAATACAACAGGACTCCTTCAACAAATCAAAGAACTATATCTGGATTCACCGTTGATTGAGCATTGGATCATCTCAGGGGTATTCATACTCCTACTATGCCTAATTTTAGTTTTAATTTTAGGAAAGTTCATTACAATTGAATGGACACAGCAAGTCAGAACATCAACCTAGTCCTGAAACCACACAGATCATCCCATGTGAAGAAAAGAGAACTGTCAACAGTAAATGTCACAGCAATTCCAATACCTGGTGGGGTAGTATGGGAGAAAACAGACTATGAGATCTATGGTCCGGTCGAAATCCTGAAGTATCCTCATCAACTAAAGGTTTCCTTAAGTGGCTTTGTTACACCTAGCACATTCTCTGATGATTGGGACTTTAACAGTATTAATGACATGATGTCTGATTTAGTAATGTCAGCTAGATTCACAGATCATGATTATTTACAAGGTTCATCTAGTTATGAGCAGTTATTCTGTTACACCCACTATGGGGATCATTACTTGCATAAATCTGCACAGCCTAGAAATGTTTTTATGTATAATCAATGGGAACATTGTTCTACACCACCTAAAAGCAGTTCTAAAGCATTTTTTGAGAAATTCAAATATTTTTCAGGGTTTAACACCAGTGATGCAGAAACGTTTTATTATAAACTGTTAGATAAAACGGGAATGAAAACAATGCTGACAAATTCTAAATTGATATATTCAGAAGCATTTTATGACAAAATGATGACATTTGGTTTTGATTATTGGAAAAATAATATTGAAACGAAATCAATTTGGGGTACAAAAGATTGGCAGGTGCAAGGCATAGAAGCACTATTTAGAACCTGCATGATACCAGAACAAATGTTATTTTTAAATGACACTGTACACCAAACATCTTGTCTTGGCCTAGCCAAAAACAAAGAAATGAAAACACCGTCTATACCAAAGCCAATAGCTGAAAATGCAACTGCAGATAATGAGTTAGACGTGTCACACATTTTACATTTCAACAGAACACATCCTGATTGGAAAAAGTGGTTAATCTGGCCTACAGACACAAATAGCTGTCAAGATAGGTTCCTGAACAAAACACAGGGTTTAAAAATGACCAGATTAGACTCTAGATATTCCCAGAGACAACATCCAGGAATTATAACCACATACAGTGTAGGCAAACTCTGCCTAGAATGGCTAACTACATCCACACTGGCTGAAATTAAGCAACACTTGTCTTTGTTAAAAGATGGTGCTGATTTGCGCGATTTCATTCTTGGACCACGCAAACAGCGTCAAAAGCGTTTCATAGCGACCAGCATCTATGCTGCTTACAACGAGGCTTGGAAAGTAAAGCAAATTGAAACTGCTGAAAAGATACGAGAAATTGATCGTATTAATTTGGAGAAATCACTTTCTGTGGTAGACAATGGGTTAATGACTCTGTCTTCCAGAATATATTCTTTGGACAATATTGTATCCTCTGCCTTTGATGTGATAGACAGGGATTTGCTAATGTTACAACATGGCCAGTCTCAATTACGCTCTATTATAGAACTAGGCTGGACGCTGCAAAATCTTCGTTCAGGCTATGTGCCTTGGCGCTTGATAAACACAACGTCATTATTTTCCATTTTTAACCTTACTGATAAACAGATCAGTTTGGCACAGAAAGGAGCAGACTATACAATCTTGAGCATCGAGAAACTCGAGAGATTATCATTGACAATGTCAGAGAGCCCTGTCATTGAATGGATAATACACGGAATTATCACAATTCCGATAACAACTTTCCGATTTCATAAATGCCTTGAGTACATACCTGCTGGCCAATATGAACAATTGGGTAAGGGATATGTAAAATCCATATGGAAATTACCATACACTCATTCTTGCTATAGTGACAGCGACAAAAATGTATTTCTTAGTGGTGAAAATTGTAAACACTCACTAAGCGGTATACTTTTGTGTCAGGGTATTAATTTACACGGAGCATGTGATGGCAATTCAAATAACCTTTCATGCCACCAGCTAGTCACACCTGCAACTCAGATAGAGCCCTTCTTTATGCAACTCGCAAACGGGAGTTACATTCTAAGAACGGATCACAGGTGCTGTGGCCTCGCGCCCGGACTAAGTTATCTAGTAGAAGTAACGTCCATGGTCAAATGCTGTATGCAAGCATTGTTCCCGAGCGGGCCTCCAGACATAGTGACTCCCCTCTGGCCTCGTCTGAATCTCTATTCTATACGAATTGATACATTAAGCAAAATGAAATCTGTGCTTTTACAGACAACAGTGCCTATAACGTCATCTAAAGAGACGTATGATCTTCTAGTCGCAAGGACGGCTACTGAAGTCCATGACCTTTTATCTACAAATTGCCCCGTGCATTTCGTACAAATGCTCGACCAACTCCTTAACATGTCTAGTGCTACAAGCATCCCAGGCATATTTAAGACAGTCTTTACGGGACTGCTAACACCCTTCCAGGCAATTTTGGGAATCTTTCCTAATTTTGTGCACTCCATCTTTGGTGGTATTCCACTATTTTTTGGACTCATCGCAGGGATTCTATTTTTGACCCTCCTACTACGTTATGGCAAGCCTCGGCTCAGACATAGCTCCCATGGGAATGGAAGAAACAATCCTAGCAATGCGCTACAGGGACAGGATAACTAACGTCCTCGGATTGGCCAGGCTGAGAGATCTAAACATGACCTGGTTCCTTTCATTCAGACCAATATGGCAAAATTGCATTTTACCTGTGCTACGGTGTATGCTTTGCGGCGATGAATGCGTGTTGGACATCTGTCTTTCACTTCCATCAGCAGTACCAACGGACGTCGATACTTTGCTAAGTCCAATAACGGCTCACGCATTGTGTTGTCCCCAGCGGCTACCAATCCTGATGACGGCATTCGTGGAGACTCCTGTACTACAGCCAAGTGGTAACAGTGGAGCGAGTGACAAAAGCAACATCATCCAGGTACAACGTTCTGTGAGCATTGCTGGTCCCGGCTATGATGACAGCAATCATTCTCACACCTGCCAAGTTACAGCGCTATCTAATTTGGTTGAACTATCACCTGATTTTGTAGACCAATTCTTTGCGAGCCTGTCTGATACGATGTTCTCACCCACAGAGAAACAATAACTTTTGAGAAGCTTTCCGACACACAGCGTTCCCATGAACTCTGAATTCGGCCTTCAGTTTTGATCAACATAAAACTGCCAGGAGCTTTGGTAAACTGATTTTTCTTTGAATTGGACAATTTTTTAATATTGACCCTTTCCTTTTTGGCACGAACAATTCTTTGCTTAACGTAAAAACTATTCTTAGAGAACAGAAGCTTCACACTTCTATTTCTAAACACATCTAGAGACATAACAACATAACACCAGCCTCTAGCACACATATTATTACAATGCATTTTTATGTGATGATTTATCTCGCATTTCTTCTGTCAGAGATACTTCATGTGTAATTCTTTATGCATAATCGTTCATTGATTTCATATGCAATAATTTTTTGAATGATTACTATGCTTTTAAAAAACGTACAGTACCTAAATTCCATGTATTACAAGTACGCCTATTTCGAATGCATTTATGTATTTTGGGGTGGGCTATGTTACACCATGTTACACATGCATCTAATTGCTTAGTTTTAGTAATTTTGATGGACATGAATTCGTGGAGTGGGTGTCATGTGCTTATCTAGGTTCCTGATCGATACTGTGACCTTATGCCCCTATTCGGCTATAAAGCCCTTTGTTCCCTATATTGGCATAACCGTTCAAGTACGATTTTCTGTAAAGTCATCTCTGGCCTCACACGAGCAGAGCCACAGAGCCACATTCCAGCATGACTCTCTGCTACTTCCTTTGCGACCAATTAGTGCAATGACAGAGCAGCAGTCACTATCTGATATTCCTAGATAACACTCCGAGTTCTTCAACAAGATAAAAACTTAGCAAACCTGGAAATCCCCGCTTGCTATGTTTTGATTAGTAATAGAACTCTAATGAGCAACTGATAGCTGCCACTTCCTAGTGACATCTTTAATTGACGTCTTATGTCCAGCAAACTTGCGTCAAACCCGGCACCTGTCAGGTATAAATATTACCAACATTGCCTTAAGCAATGCGAAGCTGTGAGCTGTTAGCTGTGAGCTACTGTTGCTGATGCCAGCTGCCTGCATGACCCCGTGTTGGTAAAAACTAGCACTCTGTCGCTGCAGCCTGCTATCCTGTGGTGGTGAAGCTACTGATTACCATTATCGCCGCTACAGCGCGACCTATGGTGCAGTACGCTTGAGGAGCCGTGCAGCCGTCCTCTGCGAAGACATCCAGCCCAGCTGCCCGCGGACGCTGTCACCCCTCCTTCCTCGACGCGCTGAGAGAAGCCGCTGCATTTCTCGTGCAGAGAAATCCAGTCCCGGCGCTTCCGGTTTACCCTCGCGGGTGACTGGGATATCGAGAGAGACCCCTGAAGGAGATACCAATCCTCCATCATTCTATTCAGAGGTATGGTGTTGACTAAACCCTTAGACGAGAATTCTTGAAACAAACCTTGGCAAAACCAACTTAACTTAAGCTACTTACTTACTCCCCCTTCTCACGTGTTAGGCTTAGGTCAGGCACACTGGGGTAGGCTTAGTTAGAAGCACCAGTTGAGTATGTTAGCCTAATGTATATATGACTGTATATATGTTTTATTACTTTTAAACCATTGTATGGCTAAGAAACCATATCAATGCTTTTACAGTTCTATTTCGCTATTCTTATCTTACTGTACGTACTTTTTATAATAACAGTTATTGCAATTGTGGCAATACATTTCTCTTGTACGAGACGAAAGACTGTTCAATAAATGTTAACCTTTATTGATACACGCCCGTCTCTCTATTCTCTACATACTGTGAAAGTAAACTGCACTAGACTGACTGAGTGAAATCTATGTCTATTGTTTCACACGACCCTAGAGATCGACTCTTGATCTGAGGAGCAAAGTTGTCATGTTGCACGGTTGTTGGAAAACTGAATCCCTTCTTGTCTGTGCCAAGGAAGCTGATCACTTCCTATGCAGAGAAGAAAGTTTCCAGTGACCTCTGAGCTAGTTGGTAACACAACCCAATTAAGTTTAGCATAGTCAGTGGAGGCCTGGAATATAGCCAGTTCCACGTCGATACTACTGTTTATGTTATTCCAATGCGCAGGGCCTAGTGGGAAACTAGGAACTACACTACAAACCCTTCATTGCACACAACTATGTCTAATCTTACACACACCTGTCTCTGATCCGTTCTTTATGATCTGTTTTACGATGAGGAGGTGCCCGATTTTATGAGGGGTCCAGCCGATTTATCTGATGGAGAGTGTTGGGTCTTGCCGGGTAATTGATAGTGGGCTGGACGATGAAATGTGGGTTTGTCATGTAATGCTTTTATTGTGCACATTGGAATTGGTTTACTGTAAATAAGGAATGTTTGCCTGAAGCGTAATATTTTGTATAAAAAGGGTCGACTGACTTTGTAAGAGTGAGCAGTCTCCTGAGAATATACACCGTGTTGTACTTCTAGGATACCTGTTACTTGCTGCAGCCAATAAATCTGATCCTTGACGTCACCAAGAAGTCTCACAGTTTCTGTAGTCTAAGGCAGGAGAACTCGAAGTCTTTGGGTGTGTCCCCTGGCACCGCTGGGTTCTAAATAACCCGGTACTTCATTTGGCGCCCAACATGGGGCGATTTCAGCGGTACCGGTCCAAGCCTGAGCTTCGTGAGGAGCTTCGTGTGAAAATTCTGGAGGAAGGCCCGCCACTTCATCGACCCCTATATGTCGTCGTGGTCCGAAAGTCTTTGCTGCGAGGTTCCTCGCTTTCCGACGGCTACGAAGGACTGCTGCCCTGACTATCGCCCTGTCTTGGACCCTTTGATGATTTATAGAGCGAGACGATAAACGAGTCTTCTGGTGACGTCATCGATACCTCAGTTAAGTATGAGTGGAGCGTCTCCCAGTCCTTAGTTTGGTTCTTAGTTTTGGATATCCCATGGGATCTTTGATTTGTTAGGATCTTTGATTTGGAACTTGCAAGTACCAAAGCCGAGGGACTCGTGTATTCACGAGACTATCGTTTTGATATTCCCTTGAAGTTTGAAGCTAGACTAGTGAGCGAAGATGCCTGGTCTTAGCAGACTTGGAAATTTGTTTTGTTGTGGTCGAAACAGGGATTTCCGATTGGAGGACTCGTGTCCGGTTCCTCCAATTGGAACTCCAACCTATGAGCTCTACGTAAAGCATGGCGTAGGCCCTATCACGTATAATGAAGTATGGGTTAGGTACACAAGGAAAGATGGTGTCCTAAAGTGGCCCCAATATGGTAGTTTTGATACCGAAGTTCTAGATAATTTAGAGGTTAAACTCTTTAAGAAGAAAGCCCGGACGGCGATGTTTGACTTTTCCGCCTATGGCGAAAGGAAGCCAAACAGAAAGAAATTAAATTAGCAAAGAGAAATGAAAGAGAGAAGGGTATCTCGATAATGCAAGCTGCTATGCAGTTTAAAGATAATGAAGAAGAACAGATGAGTGAGCAGTTGCACAGGCAACGTAAAATGGTGATCGATAAATGCTATCCAGCTCAGCCGCTTCTCCAGCAAGAGGCAACGAAGGAACTTGAGAAAGACCCTTTAATGTCGCATTTGTTGAGTTCGCCACCCCCTTATGCGCAGAGTGCTACAGCACCTCCGCAACCTTTAGTTGCGCAACCTCTGGTTGTGTTGCCTCCTGCTCCTCCACAGCCGCCAGCTCCTCTTCAGCTGGCTCCTACTCTTATGACGCAGCCTCCTCAAGGGCCGCCGACTTTGCTACCTGCTTCGCCTTCACTTCCTGCACCTTTTTCACCTGTTCTTACTACCTCCTCTGCCACTGTTCCTACGTTGACCTTTTCTCAGTCTGCTTTATCTCCTGTTCTGTCGACTTCTCCTTCTGTTCGACAGAGAATGACTGATACTGTTGCTAGTCTTATATTTCCTCTCTTTGGGTCGTCTGGTATGACCCCTAGTTCGGAGCGTAAACAGTCACATACTCAACTGCCTGATTCTCTCTCTCTCTCTCTCTAGAGAGAGAGAGAAATGTTTGATAGTATGGCACGTAAATGGGTTACTAGCCCTTTAAGATATGATGTGGAATCTGTTACGGATGTCTTCCGTCAATGGGAAGAACCAAAGCAGAGATATGTTTTTGATAAAATGCGTACTTTCCTTCATGAAGAATGGGAAGATGGTGAGTTGGGACAGGCTCCTTCTGAGTTGTTCGAGATACAGTCTTAGTTTGCGAAAGGTACGATAGTGGGTTCTGACGTTGAGAAAGCAGTTAAGACATTGTTGTCGTTTAGGAGTGAGGGTAATTCTCGGCAGTTGACTGAGCCTGATCCCTCTGTCAGGAGGAAGGTGCGACAATATCCAATGAGAGAGGTTCCTCCGGTGTGGAAAGAAGCAGTTCAGGCTGATGCTTGTCTTAATTAACATTGATGCCGTACCGGCTCATTTTCAACGTGTTTGGGTACATGTTCCATGGAAACGTGCTGAAGTCTTCGCTCTTAAGCAGACTTTACCTGGCCCCCGTAAAAATCCTGCAGGGTATTACAAGGAATTATCACAGACTGCAGATTCATGCATTATGAATTTAGCTGATATAGACATGTTGTTTGGGAATGTTGTTCCACAGCCGTTGTGGGGATTGATTCGTCATACGGATCATGCGCAAGAGTTAGGCGACACAAAATGGGCTAATATTAGCGCTGCGAATGACAGACAAGTTGGTGGCGCTAAACCTGAGCCTTTAGTAGCAGACCTCCCTGGTAAGATCGTTACTTACATGAAGACTTTAATGCCTGCGATGCGTGTAAATTGGGATAAATTGTCTGCATGTAAGCAGAAGAAAGAGGAAACCGTGTCTGATTTCTTAACCAGGTTTGAAGAGACGTTTATCGACCACAGTGGTCAATATATGAGTACAGAAGGTGGTCAAAGGTTGTTTGTTGACAAGTTTGTGCATAATTTGCTTCCCGAGTTGTCTAAGAAATTGAAGGATTCAGAGAGCTCGTGGGCCGTTTTCTCTTCAGCACAAATACTGGCTACTGCACAGTATTATGAAAATAGGGATAAGGACGACAAAGATAGAGCAGACAAGAAGACTAAAGAGTTGAAGACGAAGGTGCTTTTACAGCAAGCGTATCCGCCCCGTAATAATCAGCGTGATTATCAGCAGCCTCAGCAGTTTCAGAGAAACTCGCAAAGGTTCGAGTCTCCTCAACAGCGTTTTAAGGTAGGCCCAAATCAGTGTGTGTATTGTAAGGAGGAGGGACATTTCAAATATAGTTGCCCTATTTTGTTACAGCGTATGAATGGTGTTTGTGGCGCGAGAGGTCAAGGTGTTCGGCAAGCTTCTAGAGGTAGGGGACGTGGAAATTTCCCCCAGAGCGCACGTTCCTTTCCCCACACAAAATTCAATGAATAGTTTTGATCAGCAGAATGGTACATCTAGTAGGACGACTCAGTACTATGCTGACGACTACTATGTCGAAGGTGAGAATGTAGACGGTAATGATTGCTAGGACAGCCATGGACAAAGAGAGGGAGTTGTTACAGTTCCAGTAGATCAGAGTGGACCTTATGTTGAAGTGATTACATCAGGTGTGTCAGAGCCTTTTCTGTTGGATACTGGTGCTACGAAGAGTTCTATTATGCACTCTAAACTCCCTGGCGCACCTTTGTCTGGCTTAACAAATGTTTCAGTAGGTTTTTCTGGCGCCCCGGTTAGAAACCCGATTTCTAATCCTTTGTCCCTTTCTGTTGGACCTCCTGAATTCGAAGCACCCCTTATTCTGAGGGCAGGTTGTGGTGAGAACTTGTTGGGATTGGATCTGTTGAAAAGATTGTATGCGACGTTGTATTGTTCTCCTTCGGGAGTACAACTTACATTGGGTAAGAAAGTAGTCTCTCCGATGTATTTGTTGAAGGATAAACTTTCGGCGGAATTTTCCTGTCTTCCTGACGTTCTTTGGGCAACTGGTCCTAACGATGTAGGTCTTTTGGAAATACCGCCGTATGTCGTGACATTGAAAGCGAACGTTGAAATGCCACGCATTCCCCAATACAAGATCTCTAATGAAGGTGAAAAGGCATTGTTAGCGATCATTTATGATTTGATTGAAAAAGATGTGAATGAGGAAACAAGAGGTAACGTTTGCAATAGTCCTGTTCTACCTGTTCTGAAACGTACTGACTCTTCTCAGCCACCTGTTTACAGGTTTGTGATTGACGTTAGAGAGGTGAATAAGATAGTTGTGCCACAGTTTCCAGTTATTCCCGATATCACTGCATTATTGACTATGATTCCAGCTTCAGCGACTTGGTTTTCAGTGATTGACTTGAAGAATGCCTTCTTCAGCATCCCGATTGCCGAGGAGAGTAGGGATATTTTCGGCTTCTCTTTAGGAGGACGAAGCTTCCGGTTCAAACGCGCTCCTCAAGGCTATTGTGAGGGTCCGTCAATCTATAGTCAAGCTCTGAAAACACAACTTGATGCGATTGTTTTACCTGATGGTGCTACTCTTCTTCAGTACATCGACGATTTGTTAGTGGCCGCCGATACAGAGGAAATTTGTAAAAAAGCTACTCTATCATTACTACGTCATTTGTCTGATTTCCATCACAAGGTGTCTCTTTCAAAGTTGCAATATTGTCGACAAGAAGTGACCTACTTAGGTCATCTCTTATCGAAGGAGGGAAGAAGATTGACCCCAGAGAGAATTCAAGCAATTGCCAAAATGAGTGTGCCAATTACACAGAGAGAAGTGCGTGCTTTTCTGGGTATTACATCATATTGCAGACAATGGATAGCAAATTTTTCACTATTGGCCAAACCGCTGGTGGCATTGACCTGCAAAGACACACCGAATCCCCTCCCGTGGTCCGATGATTGTCAGAAAAGTTTTTCTGAATTGCGTGATGCATTGTGTTTGGCTCCTGTGTTGGGTACCCCCGACTACAGTAAGCCCTTTGCGCTGTATGTCCACGAGAGAGAGGGATGTGCGTTGTCAGTATTGACACAGTCTTTTGCGGACAAGCAACGTCCATGTGCATATTTCTCGTCGACTTTGGATCCGGTAGCTAGGGCGTTGCCGAGTTGTTTGAGAGCCACAGCGGCAGCAGCTGTTTCTATTCGACAGTCTGCTGGTTTGGTGATGAATAATATGCTAATCGTGATGGTTCCGCATGCAGTGGATACCTTGTTAAACAGAACCAAGACACAGCACTTAACTAGTGCTCGATTGTCAGGTTACGAGTTGACACTCCTAGCGAGTCATGTGCACATAAAGAGATGCAATACGTTGAATCCAGCCACGTTATTGCCGATTTCAGTGGAAACAGATAATGTTGAACAACATGATTGCTTTCTCAGGACAGAGGAAGAATCGAAAGGGAGAATAGATCTTAGGGACACTCCTCTTGTGAAGTGTGATGGTACCTTTTGGGTGGATGGTTCATGCTTCAAGCTTCCGAATGGTGATACTACTGCAGCATATGCTGTTACGACTTTGCTGGTCATTTTGCTCCTCCAACATACCCGTTCGAGGTTTTGAAGCTAGATTTCATTCACATGGAGAGATGCAACAACCTGAAATACGTACTTGTGGTTGTTTGTGCCTTTCCGAGATGGGTAGAAGCATATCCCCTTAAAGATAACACTGCCTTGTCCACAGCTAAAGCCCTTGTCAAAGAATTTTTCCCTAGGTTCGGTTTGCCGAGAATTGTCTGGAGTGATAATGGGAGTGAATTTGTGGGTCAAGTGATGAAGAGAGTATGTGAAGGGCTAGGAATCCGACAGAAATATCACGCTGCAAATCACCCCCAATCAGCTGGACTAGTAGAGTGCTATAATGGCACCCTAAAACTGAAACTGGTCAAGATACAAGCGAGCTCTGGTCTTAAATGGCCCGATGCTTTGCTTTAGCACTTTTATCGACAAGAATGACTGTGCATTCACGAGTGGGACTTAGTCCATGTGAGATTGTGTTCGGTCGCCCGGCCAACATATGGGGTGTGCCGAGGCCGACAAAATTCAGCGAGATTGAACACCCAGTACTGCTTGATTACTTATATGATTTGACGGCTAAATTGCGTGTTTTACACCAACAGGTTCACGATACTCTGCCTCAGGCTTCTACAGATCCAGGACTCATCATCAATCCTGGCTCGTGGGTCTTAGTAAAGAACTTTCAGCGGGCAAAGAATGATCAGCCCCGTTGGACCGGCCCCCATTTAGTCCTGCTATCCACAAGAACTGCTGTGCGAGTGTAAGGAAAGAAGAACTGTATCCATGGCGTACATTGTAAGAGGGTCCCTTTGCCTCTGCCGTACGACCGGTGGGTCCAGGAGGGTATTGCTGACTCTGAGAGTGAGACTGTGCCTCGTTTTCTGCCTTTTAGCGATGCACGTTTAATTGGAACAAATTCTAAACGCGAAAGCGACGATCTTCTGCAAGAATCTGTCTCATCTTCAGTTCGATTGGACACTACTGAGCCTGATCTTCTGTTTCATGATGAGACATTACCAGGGAAAAGCCGTTATAATCTGAGGCCGAGAACTATGGACAAATAAAAACTAGTTTTCTTTGCTACTTTTGAACGTGCAGCTCTCTCATCTGAGAAACTTTTTTGATTTTTGTTTTTCGAACCACCATCCGGGTTCAGCTGTAGGGTCGCGGGGGACAAGTCTTTAGAGTGCAAGCCGAAGACACAAGGTTGACGGTTCTGGTTGGTTCTTGGGTGTTTCCCTTGGACTGACAGGCGCATTCCTTAGCACAGAACACCCTACCTCCGCGAGCAGCAAGGTTAGAGGATGGAGTTTTTTGAGATGGAGAGACCTGCCAATGAGATGAATTTCAAAACTAAAATGTGTACAGTAATGATAGGAAAAGGTTTTTTGATATTATGCCTTTTGATACTGTTTAGCGTAATGATGTTTTTAATAGGATACGTTTTGTTCTCTTTTCGAGTGACGTTATTACCCACTGCACAGCCTATGCCTTCTTCTACTATCTCCTCACATTCTTTTCACCCTCTGCCTGAACATGAGTCTGGTAGAAGAGTAGAGTTTGTCAATAACTCCTTCGTTCAGCTTTTGCACCAACACCAATTAGTAGTGAGCACGACTAACTGTTGGGTGTGTGGTCTTATGCCTCATACTACTGATAAAGGTATCCCTTATCTGGTCCTACCATTCAGCTACAATGGTTATGTATGGGCATACAGAACAATGTTCATCTATGCTCGTGAAGTCCAACCCCTACGTTCTGTAAAAGATAATCCGAAGAATAGTGCTCTAGTTAAGGGTATAGTAGACATGATCAGAGGAGCTACTTCCTATGAGATTATCCCGAAAGATGAGACACTAGCATACATTGGATGGAACGTAACCGGATATGGAGTTAGTCTGAGTGAGAACCAGCGAGCGAAAAGATCCTCCCCGATTTGGTTTGTACCCCATCAGGGTCACTACTGTCTACAGGGTAATCCGAGAGCTCAGCTAGGGAAGAGTATCTGCAATGAGACATATGTCTTTGCGTCCCAGACTTCCCATTCATTCCTAGCAGCTAGGGGTACCTATTTCATGTGCTACGATAGAGCATACACATGGTTGCCCCCCGATTTCTCGGGCACATGTTTTGTATCGTTCCTGTTGCCTCCCACCTGTACAGCTGCGGCAGATTATCATAAGACAAGAGTTGTTAGAGGTGTCTTCAGTCAGGAAGATACTGCAGGACAAGAATTGGGAGATTTTCTGAAAGGTTTTCTGCCGTTTTGGGGACCTATGGTTAACAGCAGGAACATACGGCAATTCACGAGAGTGGTAGAGTCCACTGTAGTTGAAACTGCCGGTGCACTTAGTAACTTGACTGCTGAGCTCCAGTTGGATCGTCTTATGACTCTTCAAAATAGGGTTGCGTTAGACGTCATACTTGCAGATCGAGGTGGGGTATGTAAAGTGATCCAATATAGTTGCTGTGTTTTCATTCCAGACAACGGTCCGACAGTGTACCAGGCCATTTCCAAACTGCATAATATCTCCGAATCTATACACGTGGATAAAGGAGATTGGTCGTTGATGGGATGGTTCTGGGAACTGATATCTGCCTGGGGATGGAAGATTTTGATGGTCATTGGGATGATCTTAGCCATTCTTTTCCTGTTCTGTCTTTGTGTACAGTGTGCTCCTACTATATGTGGCCTCTGTGCTACATCGTGTGTAAAGAAACCTGTATCGAGAGATGAGCTAAGTAATAGGATGATGCTACAGCAACATCTCAATGATTTTATGAATATAGACCTGGACTCAGATTAGCGTGAGTGTAGGTTATTGCATGTGTGAGGGCAAAATGAGGGTCTTAGGTTCCGTTAATTCCGGACCCGTGTCATAAACATCGTCGAATCATGACGATTTTGGTACCAGTAGACCGAGAATGACGAGTATACTATATACGAGTATTTTCGGCATGATCGGGCAACGTGATCACCATGAAACCAGAGTTTCTGTTCTGAACCCTCGGGTTCCATTTTGTGTACGGCAGCCATTTTGTGGTTGCCCTCACATAGGCCGATGACTAAGGCTGAACGAGTCTTAGGGACACGTACACATTCAGCTGACTTCTGTGTGACCTGGACAAACTGGCTCCACTGCCCGAAGCCAAACCTGTTCGGTCACTTCCTTTCCCAGTGGCCGATCAAGATTAGGGAACAAGGCATGGCATACCATAAACCCTTCATTGCACACAACTATGTCTAATCTTACACACACCTGTCTCTGATCCGTTCTTTATGATCTGTTTTACGATGAGGAGGTGCCCGATTTTATGAGGGGTCCAGCCGATTTATCTGATGGAGAGTGTTGGGTCTTGCCGGGTAATTGATAGTGGGCTGGACGATGAAATGTGGGTTTGTGATGTAATGCTTTTATTGTGCACATTGGAATTGGTTTACTGTAAATAAGGAATGTTTGCCTGAAGCGTAATATTTTGAATAAAAAGGGTCGACTGACTTTGTAAGAGTGAGCAGTCTCCTGAGAATATACACCGTGTTGTAAATGGGGGTGGGGTCGCACACTACTCACACACCGGCGGTGTCGCCCCTAAGGACTCTGGTCGATGTAGTAAAGTGTTTGCGATGCATCATCTTTCGATCTTCTGCTATCTTCGCTGTCTTCGCCATCCCTGGACACGTGTTTCGGGGTATTACCCCTCATCAGCAGGGATAGGCCGTGTACTGGGGTTGCCGATGGCTGCCAATATCTGCCAGGTATAGTACCACTCAGGCGCATAGGTGCGGGATCCCAGGCTCGTCAGCCCGCTGCTCAAGGGAGCTTTAAAGTTACAAATGGGGGTGGGGTCGCACACTACTCACACACCGGGGGTGTCGCCCCTAAGGACTCTGGGCGATGTAGTAAAGTGTTCGCGATGCATCATCTTTCGATCTTCTGCTATCTTCGCTGTCTTCGCCATCCCTGGACACGTGTTTCGGGGTATTACCCCTCATCAGCAGGGATAGGCCGTGTACTGGGGTTGCCGATGGCTGCCAATATCTGCCAGGTATAGTACCACTCAGGCGCGTAGGTGCGGGATCCCAGGCTCGTCAGCCCGCTGCTCAAGGGAGCTTTAAAGTTACAAATCGGGGTGGGGTCGCACACTACTCACACACCGGCGGTGTCGCCCCTAAGGACTCTGGTCAATGTAGTAAAGTGTTCGCGATGCATCATCTTTCGATCTTCTGCTATCTTCGCTGTCTTCGCCATCCCTGGACACGTGTTTCGGGGTATTACCCCTCATCAGCAGGGATAGGCCGTGTACTGGGGTTGCCGATGGCTGCCAATATCTGCCAGGTATAGTACCACTCAGGTGCATAGGTGCGGGATCCCAGGCTCGTCAGCCCGCTGCTCAAGGGAGCTTTAAAGTTACAAATGGGGGTGGGGTCGCACACTACTCACACACCGGCGGTGTCGCCCCAAAGGACTCTGGTCGATGTAGTAAAGTGTTCGCGATGCATCATCTTTCGATCTTCTGCTATCTTCGCTGTCTTCGCCATCCCTGGACACGTGTTTCGGGGTATTACCCCTCATCAGCAGGGATAGGCTGTGTACTGGGGTTGCCGATGGCTGCCAATATCTGCCAGGTATAGTACCACTCAGGCGCGTAGGTGCGGGATCCCAGGCTCGTCAGCCCGCTGCTCAAGGGAGCTTTAAAGTTACAAATGGGGGTGGGGTCGCACACTACTCACACACCGGCGGTGTGACGAGCCTGGGATCCCGCACCTACGCGCCTGAGTGGTACTATACCTGGCAGATATTGGCAGCCATCAGCGACCCCAGTACACAGCCTATCCCTGCTGATGAGGGGTAATACCCCGAAACACGTGTCCAGGGATGGCGAAGACAGCGAAGATAGCAGAAGATCGAAAGATGATGCATCGCGAACACTTTACTACATCGACCAGAGTCCTTAGGGGCGACACCGCCGGTGTGTGAGTAGTGTGCGACCCCACCCCCATTTGCAACTTTAAAGCTCCCTTGAGCAGCGGGCTGACGAGCCTGGGATCCCGCACCTACGCGCCTGAGTGGTACTATACCGGGCAGATATTGGCAGCCATCGGCAACCCCAGTACACGGCCTATCCCTGCTGATGAGGGGTAATACACCGAAACACGTGTCCACGGATGGCGAAGACAGCAAAGATTGCAGAAGATCGAAAGATGATGCATCGCAAACACTTTACTACATTGACCAGAGTCCTTAGGGGCGACACCGCCGGTGTGTGAGTAGTGTGCGACCCCACCCCCATTTGTAACTTTAAAGCTCCCTTGAGCAGCGGGCTGACGAGCCTGGGATCCCGCACCTACGCGCCTGAGTGGTACTATACCTGGCAGATATTGGCAGCCATCGGCAACCCCAGTACACAGCCTATCCCTGCTGATGAGGGGTAATACCCCGAAACACGTGTCCAGGGATGGAGAAGACAGCGAAGATAGCAGAAGATCGAAAGATGATGCATCGCGAACACTTTACTACATTGACCAGAGTCCTTAGAGGCGACACCGCCGGTGTGTGAGTAGTGTGCGACCCCACCCCCATTTGTAACTTTAAAGCTCCCTTGAGCAGCGGGCTGACGAGCCTGGGATCCCGCACCTACGCGCCTGAGTGGTACTATACCTGGCAGATATTGGCAGCCATCGGTAACCCCAGTACACGGCCTATCCCTGCTGATGAGGGGTAATACCCCGAAACACGTGTCCAGGGATGGCGAAGACAGCGAAGATAGCAGAAGATCGAAAGATGATGCATCGCGAACACTTTACTACATTGACCAGAGTCCTTAGGGGCGACACCGCCGGTGTGTGAGTAGTGTGCGACCCCACCCCCATTTACACCGTGTTGTACTTCTAGGATTCCTGTTACTGGCTGCAGCTAATAAATCTGATCCTTGACGTCACCAAGAAGTCTCACAGTTTCTGTAGTCTAAGGCAGGAGAACTTGAAGTCTTTGGGTGTGTCCCCTGGCACCGCTGGGTTCTAAATAACCCAGTACTTCACTTGCTCTGTGGCACTGATTGGCAGTGGCTCAGTGCCTTGAGCAGCTAACACCAACAAAACACATGAGGCACATCAGCAAAAAGTGGAAGGGAGACTCACGCCAAGGTGCCAGGTCTAACATGCACACTGGGACCTGATCCCCCTCTGGTGAGTGCAGGTGACACACAACTCTTGCATAGTGCACACTGGGGCCTGAGCCCCCTCCGGTGAGATCAGGGAATACAAGACTCTTGTAAAGAGCACACTGGGACCAGAGTGCCCTCTGGTGAGTTCAGGTGAAGATAATGCACACTGGGACCTGAGTCCCCTCTGGTGATTTCAGGGGACAGATAGTGCACACTGGGAACTGAGCCCCCTCCAGTGAGTTTAGGGAACACAAGACTCTTGTAAAGAACACACTGGGACCTGAGCCCCCTCCGGTGAGTTCAGGTGACACACAACTCTTGTATAGTGCACACTGGGACCTGAGCCCCCTCCAGTGAGTTCAAGGAACACAAGACTCTTGTAAAGAACACACTGGGACCTGGTGAGTTCAGTAGACAGATAGTGCACCCTGGGACCTGAGTCCCCTCTGGTGATTTCAGGGGACAGATAGTGCACCCTGGGACCTGAGCCCCCTCCGGTGAGTTCAGGTGACACACGACTCTTGGATAGTGCACACTGGGACCTGAGAACCCTCTGGTGAGTTCAGGTGACACACGACTCTTATATAGTGCACACTGGGACTCAAGTCCCCTCTTGTGAGGTCAGGTGACAAGACTCTTGTATAGTGCACACTGGGACCTGAGCCCCCTCCGGTGAGTACAGAAGACACCAACTCTTGCATAGTGCACACTGGGACCTGAGCCCCCTCTGGTGAGTTCAGGGAACACAAGACTCTTGTAAAGAGCACACTGGGACCTGAGCCCCCTCTGGCGAGTTCAGGTGACAGATAGTGCACACTGGTACCTGAGGACCCTGCGGTGAGTTCAGGTGACACACGACTCTTGTATAGTGCACACTGGGACCTTAGCCCCCTCTGGTGAATTCATTTGACACACGACTCTTGCACAGTGCACACTGCGGCCTGAGTCCCCCCTGGTGAGTTCAGGTGACAGATAGTGCACACTGGGACCTGAGCCCCCTCCAGTGAGTTCAGGGAACACAAGACTCTTGTAAAGAACACACTGGGACATGAGTCCCCCCTGGTGAGTTCAGGTGACAGTGCACACTGGGACCTGAGCCCCCTCCGGTGATTTCAGGTGACAGATAGTGCTCACTGGGACCTGAGCCCCCTCCAGTGAGTTCAGGGAATACAAGACTCTTGTAAAGAGCACACTGCGACCTGAGCCCCCTCTGGTGAGTTCAGGTGACAGATAGTGCACACTGGGACCTGAGCCCCCTCCAGTGAGTTCAGGGAACACAAGACTCTTGTAAAGAACACACTGGGACATGAGTCCCCCCTGGTGAGTTCAGGTGACAGTGCACACTGGGACCTGAGCCCCCTCCGGTGATTTCAGGTGACAGATAGTGCTCACTGGGACCTGAGCCCCCTCCAGTGAGTTCAGGGAACACAAGACTCTTGTAAAGAACACACTGGGACATGACTCCCCCATGGTGAGTTCAGGTGACAGTGCACACTGGGACCTGAGCCCCCTCCGGTGATTTCAGGTGACACACAACTCTTGTATAGTGCACACTGGGACCTGAGCCCCCTCCAGTGAGTTCAGGGAACAAAAGACTCTTGTAAAGAACACACTGGGACCTGAGTCCCCCCCCTGGTAAGTTCAGTAGACAGATAGTGCACATTGGCACCTGAGCCCCCTCCGTGAGTTCATGGGACACATGACTCTTGCATAGTCCACACTGGGACCTGAGCCCCCTCCGGTGAGTTCAGGTGAAACACAACTCATTCATAGTGCACACTGGCACCTGAGCCCCCTCCGTGAGTTCATGTGACATATGACTCTTGCATAGTCCACACTGGGACCTGAGCCCCCTCCTGTGAGTACAAAAGACAAACGACTCTTGCATAGTGCACACTGGGACCTGAGTCCCCTCTGGTGAGATCAGATGACACACGACTCTTGCATAGTGCACACTGGGCCCTGAGCCCCCTCTGGCGAGTTCAGGTAACAGATAGTGCACACTGGTACCTGAAGACCCTGCGGTGAGTTCAGGTGACACACAACTCTTGTATAGAGCACACTGGGACCTGAGCCCCCTCTGGTGAGTTCAGGGAACACAAGACTCTTGTAAAGAACACATTGGGACCTGAGTCCCCCCTGGTGAGTTCAGGTGACAGATAGTGCACACTGGGACCTGAGCCCCCTCAGGTGAGTTCAGGTGACACATGACTCTTGCATAGTGCACACTGGGACCTGAGCCCACTCAGGTGAGTTCAGGTGACACATGACTTTTGTATAGTGCACACTGCGACCTAAGTCCCCCCTGGTGAGTTCAGGGAACACAAGACTCTTGTAAAGAACACACTGGGACATGAGTCCCCTATGGTGAGTTCAGATGACAGAAAGTGCACACTGGGACCTGAGCCCCCTCCAGTGAGTTCAGGGAACACAAGACTCTTGTAAAGAACACACTGGGACATGAGTCCCCCCTGGTGAGTTCAGGTGACAGTGCACACTGGGACCTGAGCCCCCTCCAGTGAGTTCAGGGAACACAAGACTCTTGTAAAGAACACACTGGGACCCGAGTCCCCCCTGGTGAGTTCAGGTGACAGATAGTGCACACTGGGACCTGAGCCCCCTCTGGTGAGTTCAGGGAACACAAGACTCTTGTAAAGAGCACGCTGGGACCTGAGTCCTCTCTGGCGAGTTCAGGTGACAGATAGTGCACACTGGTACCTGAGGAGCCTGCGGTGAGTTCAGGTGACACACAACTCTTGTAAAGAGCACACTGGGACCTTACCCCCCTCCGGTGAGTTCAGGTGACACACAACTCTTTTAGAGTGCACACTGGGACCTGAGTCCCCTCTGGTGAGTTGAGGTGACACACCACTTTTGCATAGAGCACACTGGGACCTGAGCCCCTGTTGTGGAGCATTTTAGGACCCTAGCGTAATTTTCCAGATTCATGCCCTTATATGGGTATAAATCACCCTATCCTTATATAGGCATAGTAATCCTATCCATATTTAGACATAGCTCATGCAGACCAGAAATGGCAGGGCTACTTACACCAGTTCCAAAAATCCACAACAATTTCCTGGAAAAACCCGCCTTCAGCAGTCAGGGACTCCCCCTTGCTTGAATATTGATTTATCCCAGAAATCATGGAGTTTTCAAAGAACTGAGTCTTTAATGACGTTATTATGTCCAACCTTACGTCAAAGCTCGTCACCTTCAAGGTATAAATATGCCCACATTTGCCTTAGCAAACATACGGTGGTCTGGAGCAATTCGACTATCTACTTGCCTGACACAGCTCGCTACAGCAAGTGCCGAAGGAAGCCGACCCTCCAGCTGACGCACTGAGAGACTCCATCTTTTCTCTTGCAGAGAAATCCAGCTCCAGTGTTTCCAGGCTACCCTTCCGGGTTGCTGGGAAATTGAGTCCTGAGAGAGAGAGATACTCTATCTCCTAGATTCTAAACCAAGGTACGGAGCTGATTAGACCCTTAGAGAATTCTTGGATAGATTCTTGGCAGAGAATACTAAAAACTTAGGCTACATCTCACTTACTTCTTCCCTTGTACTAGGCCAAGGTTAGGTACACCGGGGTAGGTGTATTTTAGAAGCACCAGTTGAGAACTTTTAGTAATTATTTATTAATGTACGTATTTCATGTATTGTATGGCTTAGAACCATAACATGCTCTTACAGTATTATTTTATAATACTCTTCGTACTATACGCATTGTATTTTATAACCAGTCTTACGATTGTAGCAGTTCATTTCCTTTGCTTGAGAAAGAAGACTCATCAATAAATACCTTTTTATTGAAAACGCCCGTCTCTCTTTTTTTCTGCACCTCTGGCGAAACTAAGCATGCACAATTGACTGAGTAAAATAGTTATCTATTATTTCCGCGACTCTAGAGATACGTTTCTTATTCTTTGGAAACAAAGTTATCATGTTTATGAGGTTGTCAGAAACTAATCCCTTCTTGTGAATTCGAGAAAGTTTCTAGTGACCTCTGAGCTAGCTGGCACCCACTATTAAGTTTAATAATTTCGATAGAGACCTAGTTCATAGAATATATTATTCCAATGTGCAGAGCCTATTGAGACTATAGGAACTACACTACACCCCCTCCCGTGAGTTCAGGGAACACAAGACTCTTGTAAAGAGCACACTGGGACCTGAGCCCCGTCTGGTGAGTTCAGGTGACAGATAGTGCACACTGGGACCTGAGCCCCCTCCGGTGGGTTCAGTTGAAACATGACTCTTGTAGAGTGCACACTGGGACCTGAGCCCCCTCTGTGAGTTCAGGGAACACAAGACTCTTGTAAAGAGCACACTTGGACCTGAGCCCCGTCTGGTGAGTTCAGGTGACAGATAGTGCACACTGGAACCTGAGCCCCCTCCGGTGAGTTCAGGTAACACACGACTCTTGCATAGTGCCCACTGGTACCTGAGCCCCCTCCGGTGAGTTCAGGTGACACACGACTCTTGCATAGTGCACACTGGGACCTGAGCCCCTCTGGTGAGTTCAGGTGAAACACGACTCTTGCATAGAGCACACTGGGACCTGAGCTCCCCCAGGTGAGTTCAGGGAACACAAGACTCTTGTAAAGAGCACACTGGGACGTGAGTCCCCTCTGGTGAGTTCAGGTGACAGATAGTGCACACTGGGACCTGAACCCCCTCCGGTGAGTTCAGGTGACACACGACTCTTGCATAGTGCACACTGGGACCTGAGCCCCTCTGGTGAGTTCAGGTGAAACACGACTCTTGCATAGTGCACACTGGGACCTGAGCTCCCCCAGGTGAGTTCAGGGAACACAAGACTCTTGTAAAGAGCACACTGGGACGTGAGTCCCCTCTGGTGAGTTCAGGTGACACACGACTCTTGCATAGTGCACACTGGGACCTGAGACCCCTTTGGTGAGTTCAGGTGAGCGTGCACCAGATTCTGTGCATAAAAGCCTGCATGTGGAAAAGAAGCATTAGAGTGTGTTGTGCAGCATGCGACACAAGCTCGCACCAGGATTTGTGCAGAAAAACCTGCCCTGCGGAAAACCAGCATTAGAATGTGCTGTGCAGTGAGTGCCATGAGCGTGAACCAGCATTCCTGTACTAAAACCTGCCGTAGGAAGCTGGCACCAGAATGTATGCCGAGAGCCACCAGCGTGCACCAGGATCCGTGTACGAACAAAGGCAGTAGGGGAACTAGTCCCAGAATGTGTGCTGTGTTGCCTGAGGCACGAGAGAGCACCAGTATCTAGGTTCGAAAACCAGTAATGTGAGTAACGAACATCAGAATGTGTGCAACCAGTGTGCACCTGGAACCATGTATGACAAGCATTTGCAATGCAAAAGATGTCGCATTTGCCAGAGTTTAAGCTATTGGCATTGTAAATGACAATGACTTTTATTTATCTGTTTTGCTAATTAAGACATAAATAAGAGGCATCGTCATTTACAATGCCAATAGTTCAAACTCTTGTAAGTGCGAGACCTATTCAAAGAAGCGGCCGCCATTATCCCTGGCTGCTCAGGAAGTGAAATCACGCATGGCGCACTGAATGTTGCAGGCTCTCCTGCCGATCCCTTTCCTCCACGAGCTTGTTCTAAGATCTTGCCCCTTCTATTAGAGGCCTTAACCCAAATCTTCAATGTATCGTTAAAACAGTCCAAGGTTCCCTCCAGATGGAAACAGGCCCAAATTAAGCCTATCCTTAAGAAACCCTCAGCAGACCCCAATATACTGACTAATTACCGTCCCTTCTCCCCGTTACTTTGGGAAGGTACTAGAACATCTAGTCAATAAAAGGCTCACTGCCCATTTGGAGGATAGCGGTCTTCTGGACCCCTCCCAGTTTGGCTTTAGGGTCGCCCACAGTACTGAGACTATTGAGATTGTTGACAGCGTTAGGCTCACTTTGGACAACAGGGGTCAGCAATTCTGGTCCTAATAGATCTGTCGACCGCTTTTGATACCATCTCCCACAGTATACTGAAACATCGACCATGGGAGGTGGGAATCAGAGGGAAGGCCCTCGACTGGTTTGAGAGCTATTTGGCAGACAGATCTACCACGGTTGTAGTGGATACCATCTCCGCATGCAAACTTCCAGTGACCGTGGGGGTCCCACAAGGTTCAATACTGAGCCCCATGCTGTTTAATCTTTATAGAACCCCATTAGCTGCCATTATTAGATCACACGGGATTGAAACCATGCCTTATGCCGACGACACTCAGTTACTCGTCACCTGTGACTCTGATCCCGCCGGTACTCAGCTTCGCTTTAGGAGTTGTATGACCCAAATAAATGATTGGATGAGCGCAAATAAGTTACAACTGAACAGCAGCAAGTCTGAGATCATTCTGTTTGGAAGAGCTGAGGAGGTTTGGTCACATGGGATCACTGAAAGAATATCGACAGACAGAATATCGACCATCAAAAATATCGTTGAGAAAATATCGACAGTCAAAATATCGAGTTTCTATCTACAAACAGGTAAGTACAAAAATATTGAGTTAAAAATATCGTTTACAAAAATATAGTTGTAAAAAATATCGTATTTACTAAAAACTGTGTTAAATTAAATTAATATTAATAATTAATTACTAAAATATACTTAAAATTACTTACATTAACTTATAATAATTAAATAATTAATGACAGTTAAATAAATATTTTTTTATTTCATATTTATTAAACATATATATATAGTGATAAAATATAATAAAATAATACCCAAAAACTGAAAACTGACCCTGAACCCTAAAAATACCCCTTTACCCAAAAACTGAAAACTGACCCTGAACCCTAAAAATACCCCTTTACCCAAAAACTGAAAACTGACCCTGAACCCTAAAAATACCCCTTTACCCAAAAACTGAAAACTGACCCTGAACCCTAAAAATACCCCTTTGCCCAAAAACCCAAAACTGACCCTGAACCCTAAAAATACCCCTTTACCCAAAAACCCAAAACTGACCCTGAACCCTAAAAATACCCCTTTACCCAAAAACCCAAAACTGACCCTGAACCCTAAAAATACCCCTTTACCCAAAAACCCAAAACTGACCCTGAACCCTAAAAATACCCCTTTATCCAAAAACCCAAAACTGACCCTGAACCCTAAAAATACCCCTTTACCCAAAAACCCAAAACTGACCCTGAACCCTAAAAATACCCCTTTACCCAAAAACCCCAACCCTAAAAATAAAAACGATATTACTTCACTTACCTTAAAAACGATATTACTTCACTTACCTTAAAAACTATATTTTGGCTGTCGATATTCTGTCCTGTCGATATTTTCTCCAAACGATATTTTGGAGTCGATATTATGTCCAAACGATATTTTGGAGTCGATATTATGTCTGTGTACCGGTCACATGACTGGTGGCCTGCGGATCTAGGATTGTGCCCCCATCCCAAATCATCTGTCAGAAACCTCGTTATTATTTACCATAGACGCCCCCTTGTCCATGCAGCCCCACATAGATCAGGTTCTCGGGGTCTGTTACGGCATCATGCGCAGTCTCCGTAAGTTTTTTAAGTGGCTCCCTATTGAGGTCAGGAAACCACTGGTGCAGGGCCTTATTGTTAGCCGTTTGGACTACGGAAATGCCCTGTTTACTGCCCTGTATGCTAACCTGCTCTCCAAGCTTCAGATCCTTCAGAACACGGCATCTAGGCTTGTCCTTAATCTTCCCAGTAGATCTTCATCTATCTCGAACCTACGGACCCTTCACTGGCTCCCTATTCGCCAGAGATGCCACTTTAAAATCCTAAGCCTGGTCCATAAGACAATGCATGACGCCGGCCCTAACTACCTAAAAAACAAGCTCCTTAGGGACATCCCTGGTAGACCTTTAAGGTCCAGCTCTAAATTCTTCCTTGCTCAGCCCTGTTTTCGGACTCTGCGAAACGGGGGCCGCATTTTTTCCTATCTTGCCCCAATGTTGTGGAACAAACTACCGGTCCATATCTCATCCATAATCGATCACAAATGGTTCCGTAAAAAATTGAAAACCTGGCTTTTCCTCCCTTCCACCAACTAGCTGCAGTGCTCCGTCCCTGTCCTCCATTCTTTAGCTGCTAGCGCCTTAAGACCTTGCGGTGAATTGTGCGCTATATAAGAATGTATGACTATGACTATGACTATGAAAGCGTGTTGTGCCTGCAGTAGGAGAAACTCATTACACAAAATAGAGCTTACAGACTAAAAAAGACGTATTGTGTAACAACTGAAATAAAAGGGCCAGTCCTCATGGGAGGTTACAAATTAAGAGAAGGCGGTACTAAGCAGGGACTTACAAGTATATTAACCCCTTCGATGCTTCTGCCGGCCAACGGCCATCGCGAGCACTACCTCTGTAGTGCTGCGAATGTCTGTTGGCCCACGCGGCCCCGCCCACTCCGCTAAACCGCCTCACCGCAGCAGAATTGCTGCCGCGGTTAAGAGGTTAATGAATCAGAAGCCTGCATTAACAAAGGACAATGACACAAGCCAATACGAAGGACAATGGCAAATATGGGAGGAGAGTGGGCGGGGCTTCTATTCCATGCTCCAATACATCATGCCACAGAGTAGCGCATCCGCTGGCCAGGCTCAACCTAAAAAAGAATTAAAAAACATTGTCATTTACAACGCCAATAGCTCTAACTTTCACAAAAGTATGAGACTGATTGCGTTGCCAATGCTTATTTAATTAGCATAGACACAAAAAGATAGGGCAGCTGGTAAAATGTTGTATGAGTCAAACTAAACATGCACTGTTATTCAACTTATTGTGCATGTTATATGTTTATCATTAACACCTTGTAACATATTCATTATATGAAAATCAAAACTCTTTCTTTCCCCATGTTAATACTTTGCTTTTTTCATTGCCTTTTTTTTACTTTTCCCCTTTAATCTTTCGCTCGTTTTGATATTATTTTTCCCCTTATTTGAACCCCTGCCGTTGTTTCTCTTCTCTTTCCCTCATGTTATTTCGTTACGATTCGATATGCTTCAACAATAGTTTCTTTGCTTTCACAATGTTTATTAACTTAATTGCTATTTCCATTTCGATTCATTCTATTTATTTCTGTCTGTCTCTCTTCGTGCAAAGGTTTCAGGTGATTTATGGCCAGAGCTGAGTTTGGCATCCTGTTAAATCGTGTATCCCCTAACTCTGCCTGAGCAGTGATCGGCTGCTTCTGTCTGAACCTGCCCGGGCTGAGTTTCGTTTCCGAAAAGTGCTGAAGAGCAGGGGATACACGATACCGTGGGGATACCAGATATTATACAACACCGGCAGCAATTATTTAAAGAGGTACTCCTTGACTGGACTTACTGACGGCTAAAATCATTAAACCCGAGCGTTCGGTTAACATCCCCCCCCCCGCTCCTGACGACCGGCAGTAAGTGCGACTTCAACTATGTCGCGCAGCTCCTGAAAAGTAGCTGCACATCACAGACTACTAGTCTGAGACTGTGTGTGAACTTCAGCTGAGAGTACAGTGGTAAAATATACACAATTCAGGGCACGGGCACACCAACTTTTTGAGGCGAGCAGAGTGGCATTTGAGTTACGGGCCGCCTTGTGGCCACAGCGACTCCCGCGACAAACGTCCTATGGCTACACAGTGGTGTTCTGAGCGCCACAGCAGCCGTGGTCCTTGGGATTGGGTCCAGGCCCGTCCGGCAGTCGCGGGGCAATATTTGTTTACCGTGCGGTGATGCGAGCACAGCGAAATTACACAGCCAGCCTCTTAACCCTGCAAACTTATAATGCATTGCATAAAGCCATGGCCTCTCCCTCACATCGCCTCAAGCTCATTGAACCCTGCATGTCCAACAGTCCTTTCATTTATGTGTGTGCGCCTTGCAGAGGAAGAATCGCCCTCATGGACTCAACCACCAATGCGCGCTTGAATGAGGATCCACATGTGTCAGACTAAAAAAGAGAACAGAGAGAGAAAGTGAAACTATAAAAGTACACAGAAGAAAGGTTTGGCCATAACAAGACTTCCGGAGCAACCAAAGGTTTTTTTTTCCTGTGCACCCCAGGGACGTCATTTCTGGAATGCCTGTGCACTACTTTAAAACAAGCATTTGCAATGCAATACCACTCGCTTTTACACGAGAGCTATTGGATTAAAAATGTGCGTGCTGGCGTTTAAGAAAGCACAAATGGGGGTGGGGCGTGAACGGTTGGTGAAAAATCACAGACTGCCTGAGGGGGAGGGAGGAGGGCACACAGGTTAAAAAAAATTGCAGTAAAGGGGTCATTAGCCTCAGATGTATACAAATTACGCTATGGGCGTTAGGAGGACTAACAAGGGAATAACCAATCAGAAGACACCATTGAGGATGGAAGCCAAAAAAAAGATGTTCAGAGAGTGGGCAAAGCGTACACGAGGTAAAGGTTCTGGCAAACAGAAGTGGTTCTAGTAACATTCACTAACTAAAGAAAGCAATTCTCATACAGAAATTCAATACAGTTTCAGGGACGGCACTACAGCATAAGGCACTTAAATACAGCTTCTACCCGTACATGACTATCCTCACGACAGATCCAGTCCCCAGGAGCCCCTGGGGCTAACCCTGCTGCAAAATGATTGAGTCTTTGTGTAGGAGTAAACCATAGTTCCCACAACTCACCAATTCAGTCTCTGTGGGGTTAAGGAAGCGATGAGGCGTAGGGGAAGGTAGGCGCAGGGCACCTCTGTGCAGGTCCTCCTAGAACCGGCCTCCAGGCATTCCCTCCCCCCAGTCAGCCCACTACACACTTCCTGCGGGGCTGTTACCTGGGAGGAGGATGAAGTCGACGCAGTCCGTGGGGCTCCCCACAGCAGGGGAACCAGTCCGGAGGGTTAAGTGAGCTCTCACGCTCCCTGGGGGCTCCTCGCGATTGCACCTGGGCGAGTCATGGGTTGCCGGGCAGCAATTCGCTCAGAAGCCTATCCGTGTGCGGCTCCCTGGAATGCCGCTGATGACGCTGCAGGCCGGAGTCCGATGCCTGGCTTCCACACGGCTTTCCCGCTGGCGATATTTAACCCCTTGCGGACTCGGGCTGGCAGCGGTGATTTTAGGTGTTTCAACAGCGTTTCGGTGGTGCTCTTCCTCGGGCTCCTTGTGGTGACATGGGGAGCAATCAGTCCAGGCAGCACTTTTCCAGTAGCGCTCTCACGTCCCCGGCCGGCGGCGGTGCTTCGGGGGTGAGACGGCGCTTGTCTTCACAACACAGCGCAGTCAGGCCCTGGGCCAGTGGCGGTGATCCTTGGGTGAAATAGCACTTCCTGCAGCGGCGCTTAAATCACGGCCACACAGCGCCTACAGAACCCCGAGCTGGCGGTGTGGGCAGTCACTGTGAGATGGGTGAATCCCGGGCCAGCAGCGGTGAAGGCTCACTGCGCATTTCACTGCAGCGCTCTTGCCCAGCACCCAGCGCTCGACAGGTCAGGTTGCAGGAGAATAGATAATGGTAGTCCTTAGGAATCTTCACAGTTCAGTAAGTAGGGGCCATCACAGGAGAAAAGTCATTGTGGAGACACACTGGAGATGTTACCTCCGTCTCCCTGGCAGCGCAAGATCAGCAGGCAGGCAGGACAACTTAGCTAAATGGGGGCAGCAGTTCCTGGGAGCAGTCAACCTCAGTAGTGTAGCAATCCTCCTAGGGCTGCAGTGTCCACTCCTACACAGAGTTGTGCTGGACAAGTAGTGTAACAGGGATATGTGGCTCCCACCCTTCCTTTGAAACCCTAAAGTCAGGTGACCGAAGAGGCGGCCATTTCTGGCAGCAACTAGGGGGTTTGGAAGTCTCTGGAAGAATCTAGGAGCTCAGGGGTGTTCCCTATCCCCTATGTCCTGTCTGTCTATGTTGACAAGAGCTGGGCCGTCAGGGTTACAGTAGCATCCAGTCCCAGCCTATTCCAACTACCAGTGCGCAGACAGGACAGTGGCCTCACCGCAGGGACAGGGGCATGTCTTTAGGAGAGAGCACCTGCCCCTCAGCACTGTTCAGCAGCGGCAAGGCGCCCAGAGTCCTATGTCCAACAAAAAGGGCGGTCAGATAAGAGGCAAAAAGGGAAAAAAATGTAGGGGAAGACCACCCTAGGGCTGACCGGTCTAACAACACCCCATTGGAGTTCCGTCCATAGCCTCGGTGTCAGGAAGCTGGAACTGCAGCCTCCTGGTCTGACCTTTTGTACATGTGAAATTATGGCCAGCATGCCATGAGCAGAGCACAGATTCTGGGAAGACACATACACTCTGGTTAAGACTGGAGCGGTACACAAGTCCTCTGTTGTCAAACACACTAAACAAAAAAAAAAGAGCCTTGAATTTAGATCGCTTCACAAAGAACAACCAGTGAAGCACAGCCTGATGGTGTGGTGACGTGGAAGAAGCCTCACTCAGGATTCTGCATCACCTGGAGGCAACTAAGAAGGAATTTGGGTAAACCAAGGAATAAATGTTTGCCGTAGTCCAGGCGAGATGTAATGAGGGCACAGACAAATGTTTTCCAGGAAGGAATGGCCAAGAGATGCAATACATGTCTAAAGAATGTAAGCGGAGCAAAACATTTGGCAGGGACTTTGGAGATTTGAGTGGACAAACAAAATGTACTATTGAACCAAAGCCCACACTTCTTGGCAGAGGATGAGGGAACGGGGAGCTGCCCGAGATCATCTGGCCACCAGTTAGATGACTAGCAAAGAAATTTAGCACCAAAAAAAGAGAAAAACTTGTGTGAGCCATTTAATGTGGGACAGCTGTTAGTCATCTAGTTCATAACTGTTTTCACGCAGTCCTGGAATTTGAGCAGTATGTCAGATTCATTACTGAAGATTGACAATTAAGTTTGCGTCATATGCGTAAGAGGAAATTTCTAGCCCAATAGGACTGATATCAGCCAAAGGGGAGATGTAGATATTAAAACGGTGAGACTAAGAGATGAGCCCTATGGAGCAACTTGAGATAAAGAGACAGGTTTCGAGCAGAATGGAGAAAGAGAAACAGACTGACATCTGTCAGACAAGAAAGATGCAAACCATTTGAGGGCAGACTGGCATATGCCAAGATCAGACAAACAATTGAGTAGGATAGACCAGGAGACAGTGTCTAAGGCTGCTGATTAATCTAAGAGGTTTAAGGCGGTGTAGCCACCTTGATCCAAAACAGTCCCTAGAGATATCTTCAAAAGAAGCACAGATGATGGATGGAATGCAGAGAAAATCAATCATTCACTCCAATTCAAGATATCTGGGTTAAGTTCATTGTTCTTTTGCTCACCATGCCACGCCCGTTTGGATCCAGCCAGGCTAGCTTGAATCCAGTGACTCAGTGAGCCCGGGACCCACGCCTGGGCATACCTGGTGCACTTAGGGGGAGAAAGCAAAAGGCACACAGAAGATGGAAATAATAGAGAGCAAATCAAACATTCACCCCCAGTCAAGAGATCTGGGTTAAATCCAACGGTCTTTTGCTCAGCATGCTACCCAAATTTAGACCCAGCTAAATGCAAATCAGTCTTGACCCTGTGCCTCATGGGAACAGTCCAGCCCGAACTGCCAAGTCAGGTCCTCCCTGGACCAGAGACAAGCATCCTGGCATCGGTTTCGGGGCATCACACCTCATCAGCCCGGCTAGCTTGAATCCAGTGACAAAGTGAGCCTGGAACCCACGTCTATATACTTTGAAGTTTGTATGTTGTAACAAATACTGTATTTTTTTCAAGGTAATTGTTATAATAAGTCCTGATGCCACTGTACCTGCTGCACCATTGAAATCATAACCCTTGTGCCTGCTAGATAACTGCCCTTTGCCTGTTTTAGGAGTGTGCAGTTTGTGTTCTTTATATTAAATACCAACGAAAATTCAGGTGGCTGTTTAAATTACTTTAGACAACTCGAACCCCTTTAAGCAATTATTAAACAAAAATACCAGGCATAAAGCAAGCTAAATTAGACAAAGCATTTGCCTGTTTAACAATGTGCAGTTGATGTTCTTTATATTATATAACACTGAAAAATTACTTTTTAAATTTTTTTATTCTTTTTATGTTTTGTAAAAAAAGAAAAAAACAATAAAAAAGAACATATCACAAGCCATACAAAATGTCATCGCCAGTGTCTGTACATAACGGACATAGGGCATTAACGTATCAAGGTTCCGGAATCCTCTTAGGTAGTATAACAGTACAGAGTGACAGTAAACGTAGCCCTCATAATAACAGTGCTAAAAAATGCTCAATGCTTAGCAAAGTGCAGCCATTGCGAGGTAACAACAAAAGCAGTGATTCCTATCTTGGCTCTCAGTACATGCTGCAGTTTGCAAGTCTCTACAAGTTGGATACAATCACCCTGGGTCTTCAGCCTCCTCCCTTTTTTTTTTGTCCTCATTTCGCAACAGTTTAAAGTAAGGAGAGTTTCAGGAACCCCTCTCAACTTCGGGCACCTCTGAGATCGGGAACCTCATACTTCCATATACTTTAGGAGAAGGAACCTTGTATCGGAAATGTAGTGAGCTAGCCATTGTGGCTTCTCTTACAGGCCTTCCTTAGTGTTGTTGCAGACGCGTAATCATTGGACATTACAACGGGGTAAGAAAGAAGAAAGATCAAAATATATTCTACAATATGGTCACCCTTTATGAAACTTTTCCCAAATGTCCCAAAATTTAAATTTTTTAGAAGTAAGCTTCTTATTTTTATCGAGATTATATACTTTCAGAATTGATGCCAGCCATTCGCTGTGGATCGGTGGGACTGGATTTATCCATTTTACACAGATCTCTCTCCTTGCCAAAAGTATCAGAATGAAGATTACATTCTCTTGAGCTCTGGACAAGGGGCTTATTACATTTATACCAGTGATCCCAAAAATAACTAAGTTCATACTTACAGGTAGATGTCTTCCCAATACCCCTTCTAAGGTTATACCCACATCTTTCCAGAAATTTTCCAAGCTGGGACATCGCCAGAACATATGTAGGTCGTCAGCCATCTGAAGGGCGCATTTCGGACAACTCTTCACTGTAGCTACGCTCATTTTGGATAACCTTTTCGGGGTCCAATAGGCTCTGTGTAAAGTGAGCAAATGATTTCTTTTGAGAGCAGCCGACGTTACGATCGACCAGCATTTGTTCATAGATACTTGCCATAAATTATTTGTATCCAGCGTCGGCAGGTCTTTTCCCCAGGTCTTTTCCGGGATTATAAAGTCATCCTCCCCAGCTGTAATTAGGGCCCAGTACCAAAAGGATGTTTCTTTCAAAAATATGTTTCTCGTCTGCATCTTTCTTTCCAGGGAGATGTTACCTTTCCTAGATTCTTTAAGGGTCTTGCTCCAACTCAGCAACTGGTAATATTTAAATTTCGAAAGAGTAAAGTCTGTACTTTGAGATAATATTTCCCAATCAAGAAGTTTATTTTGAAAGAGAAGCTGTTCCCATTCTGTTATTCCAGCGGCTCTTAGAGGGATCGCTAGTATATCCTTTAGGCAGTCTGGTGTCGTCTGGGAGTCCCAAATCGGGGCCTTATCGCTATATAAGGGGATGTCTACTGTGGATCTTACGCAGTACCATAATCTAGCTGCTGACTTTAGAACCTTCAATTTGATTTTTTTAAAGAACTTTGGGTGTCCGAATTCATACAAAAAATTACTGGTGTTGTTCGTTAAAATTTGTAAGAATAGAGGGTAGTTTTCATACGGGCCCAACAGTATTCTACTGCTTTTAAATTGGAAGGCTCTGCAGTATTCTAGTAGGTCTAGACTAGCTATACCTCCCTGGTCTTTCTTTGCAGTTTATGCCATGCAATTCTTGGTTTCTTTGAAGCCCATATAAAACTGGATAGATCACCCTGCATCTTTCTTATCTTTTCTCTATTGAATTCGAGCGGGATTGCATTAAATATAAAAGTGAATTTTGGCAGAATTGCCATTTTTATGATGTTAGATTTACCCAAGAATGTTGAAGGCAAACCCTTCCATACTTTCAAGAGCTTTTTTACTTCTAGTTCTACCCTATGGAAGTTTATTTGGGTTATTTTGTCAATATCTTTTACCAAGTCGATTCCCAAATATCTTATTTTCTCTTTACAAAAGGAAGAAACAAAATTTTCGTTCCAGCTTACAATTTCGGTTTTAGTTTGATTTATCTGGTATCCAGAAATCCTACCAAAAGATGTTAGGGTCTCTTCCATTGTTTTAAGGGCCTCTTCTAAGTCTGAAGTAAAAATCATGAGATCATCAGCATATAGTGCTACTTTCTTATGCCACCCTTGATAACAAAATGGGGAGATTTCTAAGACATTCTGCAATTGGCTCAATACAAAAGTTAAAAAGCAAGGGGGAGAGGGGGCACCCTTGGCGTGTTCCTCTACCTATTTGGATATTATTTGTTAAGTTGCCATTGATTAGGATCTTGGCTCTTGGAGATTTATAGATGTTATTTATGGCTTTCACAATGTTATCCCCCAGGTTAAACTTTTTTAAAACCTCACTTAGGTAACACCAATTAACTCTATCAAACGCCTTGGCGGCGTCTATCGTAATTATTGAAAGTGGGATTTTCTCTGCAATGGCGATGTCAATTGCCCCAATCAATTCTTGTGTAAGGTCTTGGAGGTGTCTTCCTGCCACGAAGCCCTTTTGATTAGAATTTATTAGAGAGCCCGCTATTTTCCCCAGTCTTTTAGCCAATATTTGGGTGAAGATCTTATAATCACAAGTTAAGATGGATATTGGGCGGTAAGAATCACATCTTTTCGGGTTTTTGCCTGGTTTCGGAATAATAGAAATGGTAGCATCATTCCATGAATCAGGGATTTTCTCGTTATTTATGAAAATCTTATTAAATAACATTGTTAACTGGGGAACCAAGATGTCTTTTAGCTTTATATAAAATTCATTAGGAAGGGCATCTGGACCTGCTGCCTTACATCTTTTTAGTTTCTTTATAGCTTGGTCTACCTCCTCTATTTTTATTTCTCCGTTTAAGATTTCTTTTTCTTCAGGGGTTAAAGCTGGAATATTCTGTGCGTCTAAAAATGCGGTTATTTCCTCAATACTAGGATTACAATCCTCCGTATAAAGGTTAGAGAAGAAACCTGAGAACTCTTCCTTTATTACCTTTTCTTCTGACCCATCTTGAGAACTGTCTGTTGGAATTATACTATTTATTTTGTTTCTAGCTTGGTCAGTTTTAAGCTTCCATGCTAGCATTTTCCCACAACCCTCTCCATATTCATAATGGGCAAGTTTACTACATTCCCATCTTTCCTTGATTTTACCTTCTAATATTGTTGATAGGTTTTCCTTCAGTTTAAACCTTTCGTTCAAAATGTCTTGTCTTCTGGGGAGTGGTGTGTCTATCAAGATCTGTCGATCCAATATTTTTATGTTCTCCTCTATTCTCTGAATCTCTTTTTTTGCTTCCCTTGATTTATGTATAGTTAGGCTACAGATCTTGCCCCTTATTACTGCCTTATATGCTTCCCAGACTATTTGAGGTAAGGCACTCCCATTGTTGACCTGAAAATATAAATCAGACTCCTGTGTAAGTTGATCAATTAGTCTAGGGTCTAGAAGAACTGAACGATCTAATGTCCATCTTGGAATCGAGTGATCAGTAGTTATTTTTAGTGTCATTTGGACCGCTGAATGGTCTGAAAGGTGCGCGGGAAGGTGAGTCACATTGTCAAATTTTTCTAGTAGTCCCTGATCTATTAAGAAACAATCGATTCTCGATTGGACACCAAGCTTTTTATTATTGAAGGTATAACTATCCTGTTTAGTGCCCTTTTCTTTCCATACATCCGTGAGGCTCAAGTCTCTTTTATATGTACCCAACCGTTCTCTCATTTTTGGCAAGCTATGCTGTTTTCCTCTAGGGTTTCGGTCAGTTTTGGGGTCTAGGATAATGTTAAAATCGCTGCCCAAAGCCTCCTCCTTTTTTGCTGCTAAATAACTTTGGAACAGTCCCCAAAAGCTCTTAGGTCAGGTCCTGGGGGTCAATAGGTCAATATATAACTCCAACTGGTTTTACAATAGATCAATTCCTTAGCCCATTCCTCTAATGTGGGTGCTGGCGCCGCCCCCACCTCATCGCCACTCTACGTTTACCCTACAGGAGACCCATATCTATGATGCACCTCATCTCTTCGTCATCCCATCAAAGCCACCAGTGGGTCACACATCAGAGTCACTTCAACCATCTCACTCAACGCATTGAAAGTAGCTTCCCAAAATCTAGCAATCTGTGGGCATAACCAGGCAGCATGAAGGGACCCCGCCGAGCTGGCACCACAGCGTTCACATGCTGCGGTGTCTCTGAGCCCATACCGGCACAGTCTGTCAGGTGTATAATATACTCTATTTAGAAACTTAAAATGCATCAGACGGTGTCTTCTATTTAATGATACAATGCCTACGTGATTTCACCACAGTATCGCCAGGTGGCATCCTCAAGTGCCACCCCAAGATCGCTTTGCCATTCCAGTCTGGCTTTTGTGGAGTGATGCTTGCCGTCGTCTTGCATTATATTGTATATGATTGAAACTATCAGCCTTATTCATCAACGGGCCGTTTTGCGAGCCCCTAATAGCGAATCATAGCGAATCGCTATTAAGGACTCGCAAAACGGGATTCATGTAGGAATTGCTAAATAAATAGCGATTCCTACACATTCCTTATTTGCGAGTAGCAAATTGCTACTCGCAAATAAGGAATAACTCCCCATTCATTCCTATGGGCCAAAAGGCCCATAGGAATGAATGGGGAGTATTCCTTATTTGCGAGTAACAATTTGCTACTCGCAAATAAGATAGCGATTTAAAGGGTGCCAGGGGTGTCCAAAGGACACCCTGTAGCACCCCTTAAATGCAAATTGGAACAGGTGTTGCGCACACACATGTCCAAAGGACATGTGTGTGTGCAACATGCAACTTAGAAAATGCTTTTAAAAGCATTTTTCTAAGTTTTTGCTATTTACCGAGAGGTCTGACCTCTCGGTAAATAGCGGCCCGAAATTGCGAATTAGCAATTTAAAATTGGTTGATGAATTGCATTTAAGGAATCTCTAATAGAGATTCCTTAAATGCAATTCCTCGCACAATAGCGAATTCTGTAATAGCGATTATTGCATTTGGGATGATGAATCCCAAATGCAATAATTGCGCTCGCAAAGGGCCAGATTCTCAGAATCAGGCCCTTTGCGAGCCGATTTTCGTTTCATGAATCAGGCTGTATTTTACTATCCGAGTCCCCTCGCAATAGTGTGGAGAAGGGAGTCACCTCTGGGGGTTCCAGTATGTCATCTCCAAGCATCTCCCGCAAGGCCGGCCTCACACCGGATCAGCAGCGGGCATCTCTGGGCCTCTGGTTCGATTGCGGTCCAGTCTCGAGCTCTGCCGTCTGTGAACAAGTCTCCTCTTTTAGTAATATTGATGGAGACCAGGGCTCGGATCACCTCCCTCTCCCCGCATACTGGCAGCCAGTAGCCCCCTTCCACCGGAGTCAGGGGTGAATATAGGATAGCACCTTCCTGTCGCTTCAATAGATTTTGCCATGCCATGCATGTGCAACTGAGTTCACAGAATCCAAAATACTCAACCGTCTACACGGGGGTGGAACAACAATGATGGGAGTGGGGAGGGGTCCGCTGCCACCTTTTCAATTTGCAGATGTGGGGGACCCGTCTGCCCCTGAAGCCAGTGGTAGGTGTGTGAGGCCTACGCCACGCCATAGTAAAGTTCTAAGTCCTGGGCCCCCAGTCCACCCATGGAGTAGGGCAGCGTGAGGATGTCCCATTGGCCCCGTGCCTGTTTCCCGGCCTAAGCCAACTTTAATGAAAGGGAGCGGACAACTTTAAACATGTGCGCGGGGAGCACCATCGGGACATTCACAAACACAAATAAAAATCTGGGGAGCACCACCATCTTCATGATAGATATGTGCCCCAGTAGAGATAGGGGGAGCCGGGTCCATCGTTCTACATCATCTTCTAACCTCGCAATCATTTTCAATAATTTTCGCTTAGGACCTTCTCCAAATCCGTGTGAATCATCACACCCAAATAGCGGACTGGTTCAGTGGTCCATACTAACGGGTACTCCAATTCCACGGGCTCCATGGCCACAGAGAGTGGAAAAATCATTGATTTAGCCCAGTTAATTTTAAGGCCTGAGAGGTCGACATATCTTACTATTTCGTCTAACACTGGAGTGAGGTTAGACTCTGGATTGCTGACGTATAGGAGGGTGTCATCCACATACGCTGACACTATAAGGTTTTACCCGGGGAAACAAATTCCCCTGTGCCCATGATACTCCCTTAACGTGCACGCCAAAGGTTCAGCGATTAGGGCATACAGCAAGGGTGATAGGGGGCACCCCTGTCGTGTGCCTCTTGATATCTTGATGGGAGCCGTCACAGCATCCCCAACTCTTATACTGGTGGAGGAGGGATTGTATAAGACCGACACTAGTTGTAGAAAAATCTCTCCGACTCCCATCCTTCTAAGCGCTGCTAGCACGAAGGGCCACTTTACAGAGTCAAAGGCCTTCTCTACATCCAGGAAGACCGCAGCAGCTTTAACCTCTGGCTGGATGTGCTGTATGGCTCCGAACACTGTGCGTAAATTATACAACAAATTCCAGCCAGGGACAAACCCTGACCGCGCCGTCCCCACCAGGAGCGGTAATATCGGGGCTAGTCTATTGGTGAGGACCTTGGCAAACAGCTTAGTATCTATGTTAATAAGCGACAGGGGCCTATAAGACGAGCACTCATTTGGGGGTTTGTTGGATTTCAAACTTTTAATGATCAGGCCTGTCCCGTTTCCTCACATAACGTGATAAGGTGCGGGATAAGCAAGTCTTTGAATTCTTTATAAAAGGCGACGGTGAGGCGGTCCTGCCCCGGAGCACTCCCTGAGCTCAGGGCCTCCCTTAGTTCCTCTGCGCTCAGCAGTCGTAACAAGTATTCTCAGTGCTCGTCTGTCAGCCATGGCTTTTTTATGTAGTCTAGATACTCCTGAATCGCAGCTTCCGCTACTGTCACTCTAGATCTATATAGGTGTGAGTAGTATTGATGGAATCTGTCAGCTATTGGAGATGGGTCGCGCAGCAAGTCACCACTCTCACGATAGACCTCAGTGTCACTCTCCCCAATTCTCACCTATCTTTCAGAAGCGCTGCTAAAGTTGATCCTGGCTGCTCCCCTTCGCCATAAGTTCTAGCCACTGCATATTTCTCCATGTGGTTAATCTCATTATCTGCTTTCTCATGGCACTCCTCCAGTGTACTTTTCAATTCGTCTAATTTCTAGGCATCTCCACCCACCAAGGCCTCCCTTTCTAGTTCGGACAGTCGGGTTTCCAGCGTAATAATCGCCCCCTTATAGATCGGAGGATCCCAGAGTGCCTAGACATAGCTATCCCCTATATATACATTTTAAAAGTTTCCCATACTGTAGAGAAATGTTGTACAGAGCCAATGTTTATCTCAAAAAAGGTCTCTATCGCCTCAGCCATCTCTGATTTAAAGACACTGTCCAGCAGTGAATATGGCGGGAACCTCCAAGTAAATGGGGCAGTCTTTTCAATGGGCTCTCGATATCAAGCATAATTGGGGACTGGTCCGATAGCGAGCGGGGGATCACCTCACATGTCATAATCTGGGAGCACAGTCCTTGACACAAACCAGTAGTCAATTCTGGTGTGGAGGTCGTGTGGGGCAGAGTACTGGGTGTACCTACCGCTAGTCTGCGATCTCATCCTCCAAACATCAACCATACTCGCATGTATAACCCCTTCTGTAATTGCTTAGGCCGTGGCCGAGGGCGTTGGACCGGGCCCCCACAGTGGTTTAGCGTCGGGTCCAGAACAAAGTTGAGGTCTCCCCCGCATACTTTTCGCATAGCCGGGACTCCCTGCAGGCGCTCAAACAGGTCATAATAAAACTGTGGGCAGTCAAAATTAGGGACATAGATGTTAACTGTGGTGAAGTCCACTCCTCTCCCCCGGCATCTAGATATAGCACACCTGCCCCCTGAGTTGGTATATAGCGCCTCAAGCCTAATCCCTGTCTTCGGGTTGACCCAGGTGAGGACCCCCCTAGAGTGGGTGGTGCATACCGCCGCATGAAACAAACCATGCAGTCATTTTTGACTTAGTATGATATCTTTGGGCAGATGTGTTTCTTGGATCACAGCGATGTAAATCTCATGTCGCGTAAGATACGCTCACACCTTTCGCAGCTTCCAGAAGTCCTTGAGACCTCTGACATTCCATATTAGCAGGAAAACTCTATTATCTTTGCTTTGCATCATTTTTAACTACGTCAATGAGCTTCGTAGCGCCATTAACCTGTGCGCCTCTCAACCAGATTCCAGTTACATATACTATTATTTCCATGATCTGTATGTGTCCTTTACAGTGTGTCATTGCGAAGAACAGGAGAAACCCCCAATACATACCCCCTACCCACGCCATGCAATCTCCAACAGTGCTTGAACAGAATTCCCAACTCCCTCCCAACATTCACAGATATCTCAATAATGTTTATCAAGTTCAGTCCTTAACTCTCCTGGCATAGCGCCATACAGTGGGTAACACGCAGGGGTGGATGTTACCAGTTTATTAGAAAAAAGAAAAGATAAGCAGAAAGGAAAGGAATAGACTCACAAACGCCTACAGCAGTGGGTCGCAGCCATCTGCTCCTCTGTTAATTAATCACGTGGCAGCTACAACTTTGTCTCTCTTGCAAGTTGGGTTAGAGTCACTATCACCTTTTCAGGTAAGTCCCAGCCAGCCTGGTCCAAGTCGGCATCAATCAGTACCTGAGCATTGAGTTTTGTTTCCAGTGCATATCACTCAATGTGCAGCGCATCATCGCCAGTGAGTTCACGTTATGTTATATTTTGTTAATATCATTTATAACATGCACAACTACTCAAGAGTGTCCCGGCACGCAAGCCAAATGATAGGGGAAAGGAGCTGGACAGAGCGACACATTTATGCAACCTGTGAGAATTTGGCCTGGCATATGCTGTCCACCAGTTATAGCGGGCACCTTGCACCAGTCCAAACGACCCCTTAGAGGTGATAGGTTAAAGACAACCTTTATTGAAAGCTATCCTAGTGGTAGCTGTGGAGAGAAACCTTCAGGCTAAGTCTTGAAGGAATATATAGCAGCTTGTTTTACCAGTGTATAATCTCGTGAATGACCAAATGAAAGGAGAACCACACTAGGTATATGTATAAAATATATGTATTTATTCAAAACACACCCTACTAGTCTCTTTATGAGGCTAGAGGTCAAAACACATAAGTTACACTTAATAGCACACAGTAAATTAGCACAATTTACGTTGAGCCCTAGGGGCGTACCAAACCATATATTAAGAAAGTGGTATAAGAACCACAACCTAACTAGATACAAGGCCTAGAACCTGTAGAAGTGTTGGGGCCACAAGGAACTACCCAAGGTAGGCAGCCACAAATCACCGTTAACTTCAATGGGGAAAGTCGCGGTTGGAAACTTTAAGATAAAGGACACTTGGAGAAGGACTTTGAGCTAACCCCTTTAGACTTAAGGTGTTCTAGGGCCAACACCCCAGGGAAGCCGGGTGCATAGGTGTCTTTTGGTGTTGGGAATCGTCGTTGATTTCAATGGCGATCTGCTGCAAAGTGCCGCTGCAAAGCAAAAGCAACGTAGTTATACTCATAGGTTTATGGCGCCTAAGGTTTTAGAGTTCCACTGGATAATTAGTTATTCAAAATAGATTTGACGGTGCTAAAGGGAATGGAGAACCACAAAACTCCATAAAACGAGAGACTAAACTCCCACAACAACAAAAGTTCGAACTCCCAAGCACACGTATGTTACAAAACACGGTTGGCACACACGAGCAATACGATGGCGACATGATACTGTCCGTAGCTGCGTAATTCTAGCGGAGACAGCAGAAATTATGACTGTACACTCGTGAAAGAATATAAAGAAGTTTTACGCATATATAGCATTTTTGCTATCACCAGAACCCACGTTTGGGTTGGAATTATCACCACGCGGAAAAGCACTCCATTGGAAATTATAGCCTTGAGAAAGTCGCGGAACTACTGCTTATAGCGATGAAACGCATTGGCTGTTGTTTGCTGTTTGGAAGAAATCCGAATAAAACAAGACAAGAATTTGAATTGAAGATCGAACTTATTGACCTAGATTTTTCTTTGGGTGTCACATATATGTGTTTCTGAAAAGAAAGGGAAACCGTGTTTTGTAACATACGTGTGCTTGGGAGTTCGAACTTTTGCAAAGTGCCGCTGCTGTTGAAGGAGAAAGGGTCCGGGTTGATCCAAGCCTGGATCGAAGATGAGAAGAACCTGAAAGCAGAGGGGACAGAGTCTGGGTCACTAACCAGTGACCAGGAGCACCATAGGCGAATGCACCACTGATGTTGGGTGATTTCAGGTGAAGGAGGGGAAGCTTGACCCTCTAGTAACCCTGGGCTTAGGACTACGCTACGCTTGCAAAGTTTGTGCAACTACACGCTACACGAATTGCACATAGCGCAGTGCAAAAACGCATTGCGTAGCGGGCATTTTTTGCTTGCTTGCAGCCCTCAACATTAAGTTGCGACCGCGAGCGAGCAAAATAACATACCGGCGACACTTTTTCCTCATTCGCGATCGGCAACATCAAGTTGCCGATCAAGAGCGTGGAAAATAAAACTCCCGGCGAGATTCCCAATGCGGGGAGGTCAGGTTTCTCATTGCGAGTGGTCGTGTATGCTCGCAACCGCTGGCCATGAGAAACTACCAGTCCGCGTTGAGAAAGCTGCCGCTCAAATAAAAATCTACTCAAGCTGCAGAAAAGGACCGCTTGCACTGTGCAAGATGCGGTTGGCAATGATTGCACAGTGCGGACAAGCATCCGGCACTGTGCAATCAGTGCGAACAGCATTTTTCACAGTGCACTACGCAGTTCGAATAGCTTGCGTAGTGCGAACTGCACTTCGCGTAGCTACGCATAGCGCTACTATGCGAACTATGCCCTGGGTTACTCTTCAGGCACAAGGACCAGGAGGCATAGACGATGACCAGGAGCTGGATTCGAGCTGTCCCACAAAGGATGTCGAGTGCTGCGGTGTCTGTGCCCGGATTGGACCCAACAAGCCTTGGAAACAGCAACCCACGCAGAAAGGAGAAAGATGCTTCGGTGCGGACCAGCAAGGTCCGAGGGACTCACCACACGGTGGGGAGTCAGGGCATGTCTGGAGCAACCAGAGAAGCCCAAGGAAAATCAGAGTTGCCTTCGTAGGGACCCACCAGTCAACAGACCAGGGATCGCGAAGGGTCCTCGAGCAGGCGCACTCAGAACTGGCTCACTGATCACTCGTAGAGTGTAGGCCAGCAGTCTTCAGTGCAAATGGTGCTCGGGGCTTGGGCTACAAGTAACTCAATGCACAGCCTCAAAGAACGTTGAGAAGCTGATGCACTTGCAAATGTGCACGGTGTCCAGGAGTTCCGGTTCTACGTCACTCACGAGGGCTGCTGTCTCAGCTTTGCTGGAGACTCGGGTCAGCCTCTGAGATGTCTGGAAATCCTCTTCCTGGGCTGCGGGTACTTCATCGGGAGCTTTGGAGATGCAGACTGGCAAATGCTTTGTTGGTGCCTGCCAAGCAGGGGAGTCACTCCTTCAATCCAACGGAGATTTTTCAGTCCTCTAGTTTTGAGTAGAGTGTCGACGTTCCAGGATTCAGTTGCAGAGCTTCATCCAGGGCTATCCAAAGTCCTGTTGCTAGGGGTGACTGCTGGTTGAGTAGTAAAATATAGCAATATTTTGTGTTTAGTGGAGTGCCTAGAGCCTTAGGGCCCTGGGCCACTGAAGCTACTGCACCATTGTAACCATGACCCTAGTGCCTACTAGATAATTGCACTTGTGACTGTAAATTTTAGCAATATCTGTTTTTAGTGCGGTCCATAGAACTGTTGGCGTTGGTGCCACCGCACCAGCTGCACCATTCAAATCAAGCCTCTTTTAACTGCAAGTAACTACAATTGTGACTAGCTGTTTAGAAGTAAAAGATCTCAATATTAGGTGTTTAGATGAAAAGATAACAACATGTAAACAGTAAATGGCATGCTGCATTAACCAAAAGGAAATAACGTTAAACAACCAATGTAGAAGCAAATGAGTAGTTAGGCCACCAGAAGGTGATAAGAAAGACATTCAAGGGAGAACAGGCGACAACAAATAGAAATGGAGGTAAGTAAACTGGCAAGCATACAGACCAATAAAAAGTGAAGTCCCTTATAAGATATATTAAAAACAATAGATTTCTCTGCACAGAACAACGCTGTGCAGGCGAAACCTTAAAAGGGGTCCATAGGGGCCAGGGAACCCTCAGCTGCAGCGCTGGGGATACAAGTAATTAAAATGGGGTTGAAAAGGGAGGCAGAACTCTTAAAAAAGAAGTGGTGCAGGGATTCTACTGAAGCTTTGTTGTGATCCCAGGTAACGTGACACCTTGAGGGAAGCTAGCACTGACTTTGAATTCGTACATGACCTTTCAATGAAATGTAACTAAAATACCAAATGAAATCAAATCAAAAGAATCAGACTGAAAAACTAGATTCTCCAATAGAGATTGAAGTCACTGGTGGAATTCTCAGAGTGAAAATGGGGAGGAGGCTTCCTCTTTCTATAAAGCCTCCTGCCGACCGTTAGTCCCAATTTCGGCAAGACTTTTCCATGACTTTGGGGATATAGTAATGGTGAAAGACTCAATGCTGTCCACATTGTTATTGGTTATTTAGAAAAGATTGTTTATAATGTAGGGACTATTGACCTATTTCACTTTTTTAAAAAAAACATTTTATTGTTGTTGCATTTTCATACACTTCCATATGATCAGTGAACAGTAAACATCTCCCTCTGCGGTAAAATTGTACATTGTACTTCCCATGGCATACACGATAAATAAATCCCAGAATAGAATCTACACTACAACAGATAACATTACTTTCTTAGCATCCCTCCCATAACCAACATCATCACTTATTCATAGCCTTAGATCAGTCTATTCAGCCCTTCCTATAATCATGGGCTAGCTTCAGGGTTGAGGCCATTTGTGGAGGCTCACATATTCCCCGGAATTCGTACCATTTTCCCCATATTCTGGACCATTTTTTGGAACATCCCATGTGGGTGTAGACAGCCCTCTCAGCCACCATTGCAGCCACCATTGCAACATCCATGACCCTTTCCAACTGTTGATGCATAGGTAACACCCCAGATCCCCAGTTCTTGGCTATATTTCGCTTGGCGATCGTCGTCCCAAGCGTGGCCCAGTTCTGTAGTGCCAAATTTAAATCAGTAGGTTGCCAGACATTTAGGAGGCAGCATCTGGGATCTCGAGGGACCTCTGCCTCCCCCAGCTCCGAGATCTCACTCGTCACCCGTTCCCAGTAGGATTGTAAATGTGGACAGTCCCATATAATATGATAAAATGTGCCAGTATGCCCACAACCCCTGAGGACGAGTGGATCGGGGGTGTGCCCAAGCGTGTGTAGTTTGGTGCGTGGATAATATATACGATGTAGCACTTTGAGTTGTACAAGTTTTAGCCTACATGGGATCGCTGCCTCAAGGGCTGATGCCAATGGGTCCATCCAGTCGGATTCCTCCATGTTCTGCCTGCCACCTTTCCTTCAGTGTCACCATGGATTCTGGTTGGTTATTTACCAGCTTACGATACGTCTGTGAGATGGCCTTTTTTAACATATAGTCCACGAGGAGCCTGTCTTCCAATGGCGAAGACTCCGCTAGTGAGGTGTCTGGGGGGATAGCGCTCTGGAGTACGTGTCTAATTTGGATATATCGATAGAGTTCTGTCTCCGCCATCCCATATTTTTCCCGCAGCATTGCAAAGGGAAGGATCTCGCCCCTCACCCAAAGATCACCTATTTTCGTAATGCCGATGAGGTCCCATTGCCTAAATCCCTTAGTGTTAGCCAGGTTGCCCAAACGTCGAGTCTCCCAGAGGGGGGTGGCCAGCGTCAGTACTCCTTGCCAACCTAGCGCCCTTTGTGCAGTGTGCCATATTTTAATCGTGTGTACCATCGGTCCTGTGAGTGTGTTTCGTCTCTTGTTGGTGTAAAGGGTTTTCATCAGATGTTCTGCGGGTAGGAGGCATCTATCTATTCTGAATGCCGGTTCGTCCTGTGGGACGTGCAGCCACTGGTTTATCACCATTAGTTGTGAGGCCCAATAGTATAATTTAACATTTGGTAATGCGATTCCCCCATCGTAAGAGCTACGTACTAATTTGTGTTGCGCTATGCGGGGCGGTTTCCCGTCCCACAGCAATGTTGATTACTTCGGCTTCAATTGCTTTAAAGTAAGAGGAGGGGACTGGGAATGGGGTATTTTGAAGGGCTTAGAGGAACCTAGACAGAGCCTGCATTTTGAAGAGTGCGCCCTCCCCTGATGCTCCGTCCATCACCACCCCCTTTTGTACCGCTTTTGGCCGCCATAAGTGTGGCAGGGTATGCTCAGACGTGAGTCCCTTGCTTACTTTGCCACTGGATTCAAGCAAGCCGGGCTGAAGACAGCTGGAATGCCAGAAACCGGTCCTCTGAAGCTTGTTTCCGGTCCAGGGAAGGCATGGCTTGACAGTTCGGGCTGGACTGTTCCCATGAGGCACAGAGTCAGACTGATTTGCATATAGCCATGTCTGAACTGGGGTGGCAGAGTGGGCTAAAGAACGGTGATGGATCAAACCCAGATCTTTTGACTGGGTGTGAGTGTTTGATTGGTTAAGATGCTCTGTCCATCACCACCACCCCCTTTTGTACCGCTCCCCAGCAACGTCAACGGAAGGGATCTCCAGTTTTTGACATCTGCCCTGAGCCTTGCCAGCGGCTTCATCAGGTTTTCCTCCATAAAAATAGTGTCCTGCGGGGTAACATATATTCCTAAATATTTAAATCCTCTGGTCGCGATCTGCAACTCACAACCTCGGGGGAGCCTGGGAGTAGGACCATGCAACACATAGAGCAGTGACTTTGTCCAGTTGATAGTATATCCTGGCACAGTCCAATATGCTGTGAAAATGTCCAGCAGGAACACCAGGAATCGTGCCGGGGATGTTAAGTATATTAACACGTCATCCACGTAAAGCGAAATCCGGTCTTCCCAGTCCACCTCCCTCCTCCCTTTTCCAGGCTGCAAGTGGTTCCAGCATTAGGGCAAAGGAGAGTGGGGACAGCAGGCAGCCTTGCCTCGTCCCCCTCCCCAATGCAAACTCTCGCGATATAGGTCCATTTGCTACCACTTGTGCTAGGGGTGAGGTGTATAATAATCTGATCCATTCGCAGAACTTTGGACCGAACCCCAACTTTCAGAGTACTGCGAACAAAAACGGCCATTGCACGTGGTCAAACTGTATCGAGAGGATGGCCGTATCTTCTTGGATCATTGGTGTCCGAGCCAGTACCCCATGCAGGCGTCTTAAATTAAGGGAGGTGTTGCGTCCCGGCAGACCTATTTCACTTTTAAAACCTCAATGCCAAATTGTTGTCTTATATCTTGCTGCACAGGCTGGGCCTCTTGATGCCTGATGTGAATAATTATGATTGATCCGGCTACATTCA